>NC_060190.1:83032685-83320185 GCF_021184085.1 Oncorhynchus gorbuscha
TCCATGGGGGACCCTATACATCCGTGCACCTGGTGATTGAAAATGTGCACCTGGGAACCTAAAAATTTAAATATGGTCCTAAATGCAGTTTTCGGTCATTCTGATATTAATGCCCACTATGGGAGTATCATACTACGGCCCTCTATCCATGGGGGCCCACCCTGAGTGATTTATGGACACTTTTAGATATTTTGGTGGATGAGGATTAGGATCCACCTCTGTGCAACTGATGATTGAAAATGTGCACCTGGGAAGCTGAAAATTAAAATATTGTCCTAAATGGACTTTTCGGTCATTCTGATATTAATTAATGCCCACTATGGGAGTATCATACTACGGCCCTCTATCCATGGGGGCCCACCCTGAGTGATTTATGGACACTTTTAGATATTTTGGTGGATGAGGATTAGGATCCACCTCTGTGCAACTGGTGATTGAAAATAGGCACCTGGGAATCTAAAAATAAAAACATGGTCCTAAATGCACTTACCGGTGTTCCAGATATTCATGCCCGCTATAGGAGCACCCTACTACGGCCCTCTATCCATGGGCGCCCTTATACATCCGTGCAACTGGTGATTTGAAATAGGCACCTGGGAACCTAAAAATAAAAACATGGTCCTAAATGCATTTACCAGGCATTATAATATTAAATCCCACTTTGGAGACGCAATACTGGGGAAAATTCACTAGAGGTAGCCAAAGGATTCTATTTTAGAATCCTCCATAGATTGTACCTTTGGCAACATCTAGTGAATTTTACCCAGTAGTGGGGATTCATTGTGGGGAGTAATATTAGTAGGATTATATGGAGGATTCTAAAATATTTGTGAAAATGTACTAAGTCCAAACTTTTCTAAAATAAAACTATGTTTCATGTGCAAATGGTGATTGAAAATAGGCACCTGGTAACCCAAAATGAAACACATTTTTAATAATTTTAATGCATAATGACACAAATACAAGGGTGAATTTCAAACAAATATGCTTAGGGTTAGGGTTAGGGTTAGTGTCCGGGCCCGGCTGGCATTTTGGGGCAAATTATGGTACCGGTAGTAACGTGACTGCGTTTCCAGAGAGTGACACATATGGTCAGCAACAGTTCCCCGGTCTGTAACTGAGCCTTGGTTAAAGTTCAACGTGGCAACACTGCGTCGAATTGTACCGAAGGTCACTTTCCTTCCAATGCCAAACTCTGCAAAGATTTGCCCCACATACTCACACAGATTAGCGTAGGGTTGACCACAGGATGTGAAAAAGAACAGTTCTGTGTCTGAGGTCATTCCACTCAGATGAGGCCTGATTTGATTTTACATTTACATTTAAGTCATTTAGCAGACGCTCTTATCCAGAGCGACTTACAAATTGGTGCATTCACCTTATGACATCCAGTGGAACAGTCACTTTACAATAGTGCATCTAAAACTTAAGGGGGGGTGAGAGGGATTACTTATCCTATCCTAGGTATTCCTTAAAGAGGTAGGGTTTCAGGTGTCTCCAGAAGGTGGTGATTGACTCCGCTGTCCTGGCGTCGTGAGGGAGTTTGTTCCACCATTGGGGGGCCAGGGCAGCAAACAGTTTTGACTGGGCTGAGCGGGAGCTGTACTTCCTCAGTGGTAGGGAGGCGAGCAGGCCAGAGGTGGATGAACGCAGTGCCCTTGTTTGGGTGTAGGGCCTGATCAGAGCCTGGAATCGTTTAAGCCAAGTGTATTCCTCCTGACATAGAACAATTCTGCACTCCCCGAAGCTATAGTTAGTTTTGTGGCTCGCTACACACATCTGATAACCCCCACCTTCCGGGGTTACTTCAATGAAATCACTCTCACTAAACATGGTGACTGGGGATCGTCGAGTGCCATTAAATATGGCCAACCGGCTGGACATGAGAGCTGCAAACCTACGCCTGTCAGAGCACGTGGCACGGACCTCCAGCCTACACTGAAGGAATGGCTTGATTGCTTAGCTCAACAAAGCGTTTTAACTCCGCAGCGCTGAGCACCTCGTCCCTGCAACATTGGCCGAATTTTGCCCTATGCGTTGCCTGGCTCTGCCGCGAGTCCCTGTCCATCTTCGCCAAGCAGAGTAACATCTTTCGAATTCCAACGACCTTAGCTTGCATACCATTTGGCTGGAACTGAATAAGATAATTCAGGAAACCTCTAACATCGGCTCGGTACATTTTTAACGTGGATGGTGCCAAACCACGGTCGTCACATTGACCATACCACTCAGACACACGTCTGTAGTTATCCAGAAAACACAGTCCTTCATCGGCCTTGCCCTCTGACATAATGCGGAGGAATTCTCGTACTCGGGACATACTGGTGCGACTATTGTCAATTCGTTTAACTGAAGGGTGTATACATACCCACAATATAGTGTTCATATTGAGTCAAAATTGCATTACTCCAAACCTCAATTCTAGACGCCACGCCGCCGTCTTCATCACTCTCGCTCTCCGTGGAAGTCGCCACGATGCAGCCTTGCTCCCTCGGTTCCGAGCACAGTTCACTACTGACCTGACTGGTTGGCTGCACCGCCGCCGACGCACCTGCCGTCTGATTACCCTCGTCCACCAGCTGCTGCTCACCCTCGTCCACCAGCTGCTGCTCACCCTCGTCCACCAGCTGCTGCTGTCTCTCAGTCGAAAACCGGCTAAATTGCATAGCATTCGTCCATTCCATAGTACCGAACTTAAGTGCATGTACAAACTTGAAATGTCGGTCTAGCCGCACTATATTCTGTTTACAACAAAGCCCACAGTCGCTTCTTGGTCTGCTACTCATAGCTTCTCTCTCCTGCCTTCCTCAGTGTCTCTTTGTTTGCTCCACCAAACACCTAACCCTAACCCTCTAACCCTAACCCTCTAACCCTAACCCTAACCCTAACCCGTAACCTAACCGGAACCATTCCAACCCTAACCTGAACCATCCTAACTCTAAACCTAACCCTAGCCTTAACCATTCTTACCCTAAACCTTAACCACCTCAACCCTAACCTTAACCATCCTAACCATTCCTAACACTAAAACTAATCCTAACCTTAACCCTAGCCCCCCACCTTAACTGCAATCCTAGCCCGAACCCCCCTGTGAGTGTGTGTATTAGTATATGTATCTGTGTCTGACCTTATGTTGTTAACCTGGTCTGTCTCTTATAATGTACTGTGATCCCTATTTGTTAATTGGACCTTACAAGACTTAACCAACTCCTCACCTACTGGTAACCTAACGTTAACCATTCTAACCCTAACCCTAACCCTAACCCTAAACCTAACCTCAATCACCCTTACTTCGTCCTTAACCCTAACCTTAACCACCCTAACACTAACCTCAACTATTCTACCCTAAACCTAACCCTAACCTTAACCATTCTTACTCTGACCTCAACCTTAGCCTTAACCACCCCAACCCTAACCTTAACCATTCTAACCCCTACCATTCCTAACACTAACTCTAACCTTAACCCTAGCCCCTAACCCGAACTGCAACCCCAGTTCTAACCCCTCTGTGTATGTGTGTGTGTGTATACATGTATCTGTACCTGACCTCATGTTGTTAACCTTGTCTGTCCCTTACAATGTATTGTGACCCCTGTTTTGTCACACTCCATTCTTCATTCGTAACAAATAACATTTTGAAAACCTTGTGTCATTACAAGGTTTAACTTTTATCACATTAGGTCTCCATTGTGTTGTTGTTAGGTGTGCTTGACCTCTACTCTAACAGCCCATCCACTTTACTGCATCCCCATTCCAATCTCACCTTTATCTGAACCCTCCACACCACAACCTGTTACTGGCTATCCTACCTAGTAACAGTACAGACCAATCAAAAATAACCTAAGCCACCTGGCCCACACATGCACACACCAGAGAGGTAGCACTCCTCACAACTTTACAGGGAGACCACTGGACAGGCAGCATTTCGCTCCACACACCTAACCAGGACTACATTCAAGGCAAGTAAATTACACAGTACACCCTACTGTACATGTAGATACATATACATACATTTTTACTACTTTTTGCACCTTTTATTTCAATATTATTTATATATTCTCCTCCCTGCTACCTGATGAAGCCGAGTAAGGCAGAAACGCGTCGTGGCTGGGACTCCTCTAGATCTGTAGTGTTGCTGTAAGGAAGGCAGGTTCCACACAGACGTCGGAGGAGTCTCCTTTTGGCTACTATTTTATTTGTACATTTTTCTTTCCTTAATTGGATTTTTACACAGCTCTCATATATATGCACACACTAGGATGTAGTGGAGTGTGACGTTGTATGCTATCCCTCACACCACTTGTGGGGATGTATGTGTATGCTTTTCTATATGTAAAAAATATGTCCCCTTTTATGTTCATGTGTGTTTGCATGTGTATCCCCACCTCATCCTTGGTCACAACCCTACTGACGGAGAGACACTAACACTCAGCCATTGCACCACAGGGCCCTTTTACCAGTAGGCTACCTTAAAAATAGATTGGTGGCCATTAGGACCATAAACATAGATCTTTAATAGCATTTCAGAGTTACCGTGACCACTGACTCTTAAAAATGTACTTTATATTTATCCTAAATGATCCCTTGGATCCTGTACCAATAATCACTAGGGAACCAATTTATATTAAACAAAACATTTAATTTTCTTCTCTTGGGGTTACCTTGACCATGGACCCTTGACCAATAGGTTACAATTAAACTAAAATAAATAAATAATAATAAATAAATAAATAACATAGATATATTATTTTTAAGTTTCTTGAACTCGGGGTTACCATGACCATGGGCCTTGATGAAAAGAAACAATAAAATAGATCCAAATACCAAAATTACAACGAATAAACCCTCACCAACCCACCATCCTTCCAAAATTACCCTCATCTACACCCACCAGCACCCCCAATGGACGAGAACCTTTTTTCTCCAACTACTCTTGGGACCACGACTTTGGCGACTCCCCCGCAGCGAGTAGACCCTAAGCAATTAGGCCCGACCATACACCAAGCAAGAAGACGGGAGGAAATGGTAGAGACCGGACTCCTCCGGGACCCCTCTTGGTCCTGTTGGCAGACCTATCGACACAACCCTCCCAGCCCCATACAAACAGGAGACTCACGTACCGCGCTGGACGACTATCTACCCCAGATTAGAACTGGATTGGCAGTATGTCCAGTAGCGCGTGTTTCATCCTATTGGGTTTGGGGCAGCTAAAAGTGGGGCTTTCGGGTCGGGCGCTGCGGCTGGAGGCTCGCATCTGCCGTGTAATCCCTGGGGTGCCCAGATTATGTCTGGCGGAGAATTGGATCCCACACATTTTCACTGGGGGACCCCTTACCCCGCCGCACTAAGCCTGAACAACCGATCCACTTTTTTACCTGGACTACGAACAAATTCACTGACCAGGGAGGATATACCTCTGGAAACGTTACGATCCTGGAAGGGAGTAGCTCCACTGGTCACTATCACCCAAACCACTGAATTACCTACGACTGAGATTTTGGGGATGGACACATGGCTATTAACTTCTACTACTGGCAGACGTATGATACGAAAACCAGAGAAGATTTGCCTGATCCTTAACCCTCCATACACCTACCGAAACACAGGACGGAACTCCAAGGGCGGATGCATGACAACCGTAGAGAGGGCTCGCCTTCTGGGTTTTTGTCTGCTCAAACCACTGGTAGTTTAAAGACTAACCACTTGACAGGGACATATGGCAACCAACTGAGGCCCGGACCTGCATGAGGTACGCAGCTCGACGGTTTTGCCTGATCCTACGCCGAGTATACCCATACAGACCAGCTGGAATCGACTAGACATGGGCTGATTCAGAGTTAAGATCCTGGAAGGGAATAACCCCTGAATTTTTAACCCAACCAATGGGTTAATCTACAAGTGGGCAACCATGGGGCCTACAACTTTGGCCGGCCGCACCCGGACCCCTCCGGTCTACGCGCATATGAGTGGAGTGCACCCCCTCCCTTCCCCCCTCCGGTTTCCACGTGTCAGAGATGGAAGTGGATCAACCAACTCAAAACTAGAAACCTAACCCCCAACCCCCAACCCCTAACCCCTAACCCCTAACCCCTAACCCCTAACCCTTAACCCTTAACCCTTAACCCTATGGATGGACTGTTTTATGCCCAACCAACGTACCCCAGGGAATTTCTACAATTGGGCAACCATGGGGTCTACAACTTTGGCCTGGTGCACCCCTGGCTTGCGCGTCAATACTGTGGAGTGCACCCATTCCGCTTCCCCCCCTTTGGCTTCCACGCATCAGTGATGGAAGTGGATCAACAGACTCAAAACTAGGAACCAGAAACAAACCCTAACCCCTAACCCTAACCTCAACCCTAACCCCCCCTAACCGCCAACCCTAACCCCAACCCTATAACCCTAACAAACAAAAACCTGACCCTATTCGGTATTAAGAATTTGTCCCCAACCTAACCCTAGCCCTATCCCCCTAACCCTAACTCCAATCCCAACCCTAACCCCTAACCGCTAAACCTAACTCCCCCATTCTGCAAGCAAAGTACAACCCTCCCCCCGCTCTCTGAATTAGCTTGAAGGTATCAGATCGACCTTGTGGATTCCTTTAAAAAAAAAACTAACCCTAACCCCAACCCCCTAACCCTACCCCAAACTCTAACCCTTAACCTCTTTGGGCTAGGGGGCAGTAACTGCCTGTTACTCAAGCCCATAAGCTAGGATATGCATATAATTGATAGAATTGGATATAAAATACTAAATATTCTAAAACTGTTCAAATAATGCCTGTAAGTATAACAGAGCTGATATGGCAGGTGAAACCCCGAGGACAAACCATCCCCCCAAAAATAAAATTCAGCCTACCACTGTTTCCAAAGGCTTTCATGTTTATTATGAGGCTAAAAGAAGAAGAGGGGGAGGAATAAGGAGTGAGACAGAGAGGGAAGCCGTCACAGCAGAGTAGAGTGGAGTCTGTGCCTAAGTAACACTGCACCTCCCTCTCTATACACATTCACATTGACTGGAAACCCTTTCAGGAGCTACACTACTATACACGAAGCCTCCCTCCCTGTAACCCTAACACTTCAGAGGCTGCAGTACACAGAGCTGCGTCACATAACTATGATGAGGGAGAGGGGGAGGGGGAGGGGGACAGCAAACCAGAATACATATTACAGAGAGGAATAGAGATAGAGTGACAGAGAGAGAGAAGGGGGGTAAGGAGAGAGATTGAGAGAGAAGGAGAATTTAAACTAATTCAGAGAGAGGGGGAGGGGGAAAGCCAACCACCATACATACTACAGAGAGGAAGAGAGATAGAGGGGGAGAGAGATAGAATTGAATACAATTGAGAGAGGGGGAGGGGGACAACCAACCACCATATATACTACATAGAGAGATAGAGCAGCAGAGAGAGAGAAAGGAGGAGAGCTTGAGAGAGTGAGAGGTGGTGGAGGAGAAAGAGGTGGAGGAGAGAAATTGAGAAAGAGAGAGATATAGGTGGTGGAGGAGAGAGCGAGAGGTGCATGAGAAGCAGAGAGAGAGAGAGGTGCAGGAGAGAGGTGGAGGAGAGGCAGAGAGAGAGGCAGAGAGAGGGAGAGAGAGAGAGAGAGAGAGAGAGAGAGAGAGAGAGAGAGAGAGAGAGAGAGAGAGAGAGAGAGAGAGAGAGACAGAGGCAGAGGAGAGAGCAGAGCTACAGAGAGAGAGAGAGAAGCAGAAAGAGGACGAGAGTCAGAGTGAAATCATCTCTTGCAGGCATTCAGGTTTCTGTCGCAGATGGGGACAGGCAGAGTAGCAGGATACCACCAGTACCTTATCGAGGGACAGCATCACCACATACACATCCTGCACACACAAAAACACACCACAAGACTCCATAGGAGAAGCTGATGAAGCTCGGAGGGGGAAACAAGCATCTCTTCTCTGTGGTGTGGAGAGCGAGAAGACTGGACTAGAGCCTCTGCTACACCACCACACTGTGCAGGAGCCTCATCCAGCTCTCCAGGATCCTCTAGCAGCAACAACCCTCATACATAGCTCTACTTCGATTGTACAGCTTTCTCCATCCGACCATCCGATAGCTCTCCACTCCACCTCTAAAGCTCTCTCCATCCGACTAGCTCTCTCTCTCAAATTTCTCTGTCAGCTCTCTCTCAACCGCTACCATGAATTTCCTGCGTCGCCGGTTGTCTGACAGCAGCTTTATAGCTAATCTTCCTAACGGCTACATGACAGACCTCCAGAGATCTGACCCTCCACCGCCTCCCCCCTCTACAACCACCCCAGGAGTCCCAGCCACATCCCCAGGACAAGTTCCAGCACCAGCCCCCAACGCTGCCCCCCCAGCTCCAGAGTGTGAGCCCCAGCCTGTCCAGGCTGCCCCAGCCCCGGCCCCTTCTTCAGGCTCTGGGTTCTTCAGCTCCCTGACCTCCCTGAGTTCCATCACTAATGTGGTAAAACAAACAGCAGTGTCAGCTGGCTTGGTGGATCAGAACCCAGCACCCGGGCCTGGTCATGTCTCCATGAGATTTAAGATACTGCTGGTCATCGACGAGCAGCAGTACGTGTGGTGAGTGGACACCTGGATGGCATGACTCAACAAATCAGCTCATCCTGTTGGCTATATGAGAACAGTCAGGGTGGATTCCAATAGGGCAGTAGGAACCTCCACAGGGCTTAGGGCATAGGGATAACCTTATGGATCAGAATACACACTCAGATTGATGTTGGAGTTGGGTTTGTTGTCATAACTGTCTTAATGTAAGTTGCTCTGAATTAGAGTGTGCTAAATGTCTGAAATGGAAATGTAATGTCAGTTCTCATTGGTGAGCTGCAGGATCAGGTTGGATTGATTTAGGATTAGGTTGGACAACAGTAAAATATGACTGCACAAGATGCATCTGAGGTGTGTGAGCACTGAGCATTGACAATGATATTCTATTACATGCATACATCCTATTTACTTTTCACTTTTCCCATATTGAAGCTTGATAGTCAGATGGTTATACTATTTCAACACACAGCTACCACTCTATTCCCCGGGAATCAACAGCCCCCTGCTAGCTCTGGGCTAAGAGGGATGTTAAGGATAGAGACAAGTTATGTTATAGAGAGGATAGTGACAGTGACATGTTATAAAGAGGACAGAGAGATGTTATGAAGAGGATAGAGCGATACTATATTATAAAGAGGATAGAGAGATGCTATATTATAAAGAGCATAGAGACCAGTTATGTAATAAAGAGCATAGAGCGATACTATATTATAAAGAGGATAGAGAGATGCTATATTATAAAGAGGATAGAGAGATGCTATATTATAAAGAGGATAAAGAGATGCTATATTATAAAGAGCATAGAGAGATGCTATATTATAAAGAGCATAGAGAGATGCTATATTATAAAGAGGATAGAGAGATGCTATATTATAAAGAGGATAGAGAGATGCTATATTATAAAGAGCATAGAGAGATGCTATATTATAAAAAGGATAGAGAGATGCTATATTATAAAGAGGATAGAGAGATGCTATATTATAAAAAGGATAGAGAGATGCTATATTATAAAGAGGATAGAGAGATGCTATATTATAAAGAGCATAGAGAGATGCTATATTATAAAGAGCATAGAGAGATGCTATATTATAAAGAGCATAGAGAGATGCTATATTATAAAGAGCATAGAGACCAGTTATGTGGTCCTTCTGTAGCTCAGTTGGTAGAGCATGGCGCTTGTAACGCCAGGGTAGTGGGTTCGATTCCCAGGACCACCCATACGTAGAATGTATGCACACATGACTGTAAGTCGCTTTGGATAAAAGCGTCTGCTAAATGGCATATATTATTATGTAATAAAGAGCATAGGGCGATACTATATTATAAAGAGTATAGAGAGATGCTATATTATAAAGAGTATAGAGAGATGCTATATTATAAAGAGGATGGAGAGATGCTATATTATAAAGAGGATAGAGAGATGCTATATTATAAAGAGGATAGAGAGATGCTATATTATAAAGAGGATAGAGAGATGCTATATTGTAAAGAGGATAGAGAGATGCTATATTATAAAGAGGATAGAGAGATGCTATATTGTAAAGAGGATAGAGAGATGCTATATTGTAAAGAGGATAGAGAGATGCTATATTATAAAGAGCATAGAGAGATGCTATATTATAAAGAGCATAGAGAGATGCTATATTATAAAGAGTATAGAGAGATGCTATATTATAAAGAGGATAGAGAGATGCTATATTATAAAGAGGATAGAGAGATGCTATATTATAAAGAGGATAGAGATATGCTATATTATAAAGAGAATAGAGAGATGCTATATTATAAAGAGGATAGAGAGATGCTATATTATAAAGAGCATAGAGAGATGCTATATTATAAAGAGGATAGAGAGATGCTATATTATAAAGAGGATAGAGAGATGCTATATTATAAAGAGCATAGAGAGATGCTATATTATAAAGAGCATAGAGAGATGCTATATTATAAAGAGGATAGAGATATGCTATATTATAAAGAGCATAGAGAGATGCTATATTATAAAGAGCATAGAGAGATGCTATATTATAAAGAGCATAGAGAGATGCTATATTATAAAGAGCATAGAGAGATGCTATATTATAAAGAGCATAGAGAGATGCTATATTATAAAGAGCATAGAGAGATGCTATATTATAAAGAGCATAGAGAGATGCTATATTATAAAGAGCATAGAGAGATGCTATATTATAAAGAGTATAGAGAGATGCTATATTATAAAGAGGATAGAGAGATGCTATATTATAAAGAGGATAGAGATATGCTATATTATAAAGAGAATAGAGAGATGCTATATTATAAAGAGGATAGAGAGATGCTATATTGTAAAGAGGAAAGAGAGATGTGTTATATTATGAAGAGTATAGAGACATGCTGTGTTATGAAGAGGATAGAGATCTGTTATGTAATAAAGAGCATAGAGCGATACTATATTATAAAGAGAATAGAGAGATGCTATATTATAAAGAGGATAGAGAGATGCTATATTATAAAGAGGAAAGAGAGATGTGTTATATTATGAAGAGGATAGAGCGATACTATATTATAAAGAGGAAAGAGAGATGTGTTATATTATAAAGAGGATAGAGAGATGCTATATTATAAAGAGGATAGAGAGATGCTATATTATGAAGAGGATAGAGATATGTTATGTAATAAAGAGCATAGAGAGATACTATATTATAAAGAGAATAGAGAGATGCTATATTATAAAGAGCATAGAGAGATGCTATATTATAAAGAGAATAGAGAGATGCTATATTATAAAGAGCATAGAGAGATGTGTTATTTTATGAAGAGGATAGAGAGATGCTATATTATAAAGAGGATAGAGAGATGCTATATTATAAAGAGCATAGAGAGATGTGTTATTTTATGAAGAGGATAGAGAGATGCTATATTATAAAGAGCATAGAGAGATGTGTTATTTTATGAAGAGAATAGAGAGATGCTATATTATAAAGAGAATAGAGAGATGCTATATTATAAAGAGAATAGAGAGATGCTATATTATAAAAAGGATAGAGAGATGCTATATTATAAAGAGGATAGAGAGATGCTATATTATAAAGAGCATAGAGAGATGCTATATTATAAAGAGGATAGAGAGATGCTATATTATAAAGAGGATAGAGAGATGTGTTATATTATAAAGAGGATAGAGAGATGCTATATTATAAAGAGGATAGAGAGATGCTATATTATAAAGAGGATAGAGAGATGCGATATTATAAAGATGATAGAGAGATGTGTTATTTTATGAAGAGGATAGAGAGATGCTATATTATAAAGAGCATAGAGAGATGCTATATTATAAAGAGGATAGAGAGATGCGATATTATAAAGATGATAGAGAGATGTGTTATTTTATGAAGAGGATAGAGAGATGCTATATTATAAAGAGGATAGAGAGATGCTATATTATAAAGAGCATAGAGAGATGCTATATTATAAAGAGAATAGAGAGATGTGTTATATTATAAAGAGGATAGAGAGATGCTATATTATAAAGAGCATAGAGAGATGCTATATTATAAAGAGGATAGAGAGATGCTATATTATAAAGAGGATGGAGAGATGCTATATTATAAAGAGGATAGAGAGATGCTATATTATAAAGAGAATAGAGAGATGCTATATTATAAAGAGGATAGAGACATGCTGTGTTATAAAGATTATAGAGACATGTTGTCTTATAAAGAGGATAGAGAGATTTAATGTTATAAAGAGGATAGAGAGATTTAATGTTATAAAGAGGATAGAGAGATGTTATATTATGAGGAGGATAGAGAGATGTAATGTTATAAAGAGGATAGAGAGATGTTATATTATGAGGAGGATAGAGAGATGTTATATTATGAGGAGGATAGAGAGATGTTATATTATGAGGAGAATAGAGAGATGTTATATTATGAGGAGGATAGAGAGATATCCTGTTATACAGAGGATGCGTGGGGTGGTTGAAAAACTAGTTTTAATGACTCCAACCTAAGTATATGTAAACTTCCAACTTCAACTGTATATGATATGGTCATTATTTGAACTACCTAGCCAGCTAATTTAGCATTAGCTAGATAGCTTACAAGCTATATACGAATCAAAACTTTGTTTTGAAAGTTGCTTTTAATTTTCTGGTTTGCTTGATTGACATATATTAAATACATGTTTAAACATATAGGTTTATTGGTGTTTAAACACACCAGTTATGCCATTTTGTACCACCAGGCTGCTGATGTCATGCAGCCTGTCCTTTTTGTGTTTATGATTTTTCATAACAACAAGTTTGATGTGGGACAACAATAAAATGTTAATGGTGTCACTGCGACAACTGTATACAGACATCTCAATGGACGTAGCATAAACTAGCCTTTAGTGTCGAAATCTTTGGTTGTTTAGTACACTACTGTACTCACTCTGTTTAGGAAAGGCCTCCTGTGAATCCTTAAGAGGGTGTTAAAGATACTG
This sequence comes from Oncorhynchus gorbuscha, assembly GCF_021184085.1. Classification (NCBI taxonomy): domain Eukaryota; kingdom Metazoa; phylum Chordata; class Actinopteri; order Salmoniformes; family Salmonidae; genus Oncorhynchus; species Oncorhynchus gorbuscha. The sequence continues at coordinate 83,045,698 of NC_060190.1, forward strand.
AATAATTGTAGACAAAGAGCTCTCCACTAGGTGTACCAAATTATTCAAGGGACATTTTCTCAAAAGTAGAATTACAGGTTTATCAACTTTCAAAGCAGAATGACTTTCCAATTGTTCCTCAACTGCAGGAAATTACATACTATTTTCTAGCTCTGAGTCTCTACTTTTATCCAACGTAAAGAAAAGTACAAAAAAATACATAAGACCAAATCGAGCAGGTCGGTCACATATTGGAGCTTATTCATAGTGTTGAGGCATCCAGTGTGAAAAACTGCAACTTGTAGGGATTCGGAATCTTCAACCCTAATTGGAGACCTCTATAACTTCTGTCAGCCTCCATATGTTGGCAACTGCGGAATCGATCTCTGGGTTGCCCCATGGTGTATTGCTTTGTACTGCCTTCAATAGTATGTTCAAAGACACGTGCAAAGAACCTGTAGTGTAGTGGGTCACCCTTAAACACTAAGAGCAACATTCACCAAGGTATTCTCAGGCCTTCCCATTGCATTCAGGTAATCGTTCAATCATCATCTGATTCACGTCATGTTACAAAGTGGAACACAGTCATATTACATGCTGAAACACAGTGATATGTCACATCATGTTACACCAACCTGATCTCTTAGTTTCATTTTGGAATTTGCAGTATTATGAATGAATGCCATATTATTTTTGATGCAATAATGCCATGTGGTTAGAGGGATAATTCCGACACATTATGCTACACAGTGAACACAGTAATATGTCACATTATGTTACACCGTGAAACAGAGATGTCACATCATGTTACACAGTGAAACAGAGATGTCACATTATGTTACACAGTGGAACACAGTAATATGTCACATTATGTTACACCGTGAAACAGAGATGTCACATTATGCTACACAGTGGAACACAGTTTTATGTCACATTATGTTACACCGTGAAACAGAGATGTCACATTATGTTACACCGTAAACACAGTAATATGTCACATTATGTTACACCGTGAAACAGAGATGTCACATTATGCTACACAGTGGAACACAGTAATATGTCACTTTATGTTACACCATGAAACAGAGATGTCACATTATGTTACACCGTGAAACAGAGATGTCACATTATGTTACACAGTGGAACACAGTAATATGTCACATTATGTTACACCATGAAACAGAGATGTCACATTTTGTTACACAGTGAAACAGAGATGTCACATTATGTTACACAGTGGAACACAGTAATATGTCACATTATGTTACACCGTGAAACAGAGATGTCACATTATGCTACACAGTGTGTGACGACCCTCCCACTCTGTCTGCCGTATTCTGTCTTTGTTCTTGTTTCCTTATTAGGATGCCGGTGGGCGGAGTTGTGAGGGTCGTCAGCTACATGGGAAACACCTGGGCCAGGTGTCTCCCAGGATAAATAGACCTCTTCAACATTCATGGAGGAGACTCTCTCCATGCAGACACCTGTTGTAGATTGTGGTGTGGTTCTTGGTGGCCTTTTTGTTTGTGTGCTTTGGCACCTTTCAACACCCTGCATTATCACATTCATGCATGCAAAACACTCACTTACACTACGGACTACTGATTACACACACCATTGGATATTTTCCTTAGTTGCTTTAGTTAATAAATATATCTTTTGTTACTCCTTATCTCCACGTTGTCTCCCTTTGTTACGGGCTTTGAGCCGGTTCGTGACAAGTGGAACACAGTAATATGTCACATTATGTTACACCGTGAAACAGAGATGTCACATTATGCTACACAGTGGAACACAGTTTTATGTCACATTATGTTACACCGTGAAACAGAGATGTCACATTATGTTACACCGTAAACACAGTAATATGTCACATTATGTTACACCGTGAAACAGAGATGTCACATTATGCTACACAGTGGAACACAGTAATATGTCACTTTATGTTACACAGTGAAACAGAGATGTCACATTATGTTACACCATGAAACAGAGATGTCACATTATGTTACACAGTGAACACAGTAATATGTCACATTATGTTACACCATGAAACAGAGATGTCACATTATGTTACACCGTGAAACAGAGATGTCACATTATGTTACACAGTGAACACAGTAATATGTCACATTATGTTACACCATGAAACAGAGATGTCACATTATGCTACAAAGTGGAACACAGTAATATGTCACATTATGTTACACCGTGAAACAGAGATGTCACATTATGTTACACCGTGAAACAGAGATGTCACATTATGTTACACCGTGAAACAGAGATGTCACATTATGTTACACAGTGAAACAGAGATGTCACATTATGTTACACAGTGAACACAGTAATATGTCACATTATGTTACACTGTGAAACATTGATGTCACATTATGTTACACAGTGAAACATTGATGTCACATTATGTTACACCGTGAAACATTGATGTCACATTATGTTACACCGTGAAACATTGATGTCACATTATGTTACACCGTGAAACAGAGATGTCACATTATGCTACACAGTGGAACACAGTAATATGTCACATTATGTTACACCGTGAAACAGAGATGTCACATTATGTTACACCGTGAAACAGAGATGTCACATTATGCTACACAGTGGAACGCAGTAATATGTCACATTATGTTACACCGTGAAACAGAGATGTCACATGATGTTACACAGTGGAACAGAGATGTCACATTATGAAACCCAGAGATGTCCCATTATAAAACCCAGAGATGTCACATTATGTTACACAGTGGAACACAGTAATATGTCACATTATGTTACACAGTGGAACACAGTAATATGTCACATTATGTTACAACATGAAACAGAGATGTCACATTATGTTACACAGTGGAACACAGTAATATGTCACATTATGTTACACAGTGGAACACAGTAATATGTCACATTATGTTACACCATGAAACAGAGATGTCACATTATGCTACACAGTGGAACAGAGATGTCACATTATGTTACACCGTAAACACAGTAATATGTCACATTATGTTACACCGTGTAACAGAGATGTCACATTATGCTACACAGTGAACACAGTAATATGTCACATTATGTTACACCGTGAACACAGTAATATGTCACATTATGCTACACAGTGGAACAGAGATGTCACATTATTTTACACCGTAAACACAGTAATATGTCACATTATGTTACACCGTGTAACAGAGATGTCACATTATGCTACACAGTGAACACAGTAATATGTCACATTATGTTACACCGTGAAACAGAGATGTCACATTATGTTACACAGTGAAACAGAGATGTCACATTATGTTACACAGTGGAACACAGTAATATGTCACATTATGTTACACCGTGAAACAGAGATGTCACATTATGCTACACAGTGGAACACAGTTTTATGTCACATTATGTTACACCGTGAAACAGAGATGTCACATTATGCTACACAGTGAAACAGAGATGTCACATTATGTTACACCGTGAAACAGAGATGTCACATTATGTTACACCGTGAAACAGAGATGTCACATTATGTTACACAGTGAACACAGTAATATGTCACATTATGTTACACCATGAAACAGAGATGTCACATTATGTTACACCGTGAAACAGAGATGTCACATTATGTTACACAGTGAACACAGTAATATGTCACATTATGTTACACCGTGAAACAGAGATGTCACATTATGCTACAAAGTGGAACACAGTAATATGTCACATTATGTTACACCGTGAAACAGAGATGTCACATTATGTTACACCGTGAAACAGAGATGTCACATTATGTTACACCGTGAAACAGAGATGTCACATTATGTTACACCGTGAAACAGAGATGTCCCATTATGCTACACAGTGGAACACAGTTTTATGTCACATTATGTTACACCGTGAAACAGAGATGTCACATTATGTTACACCGTGAACACAGTAATATGTCACATTATGTTACACCGTGGAACACAGGAATATGTCACATTATGTTACACCGTGAAACAGAGATGTCACATTATGCTACACAGTGAAACAGAGATGTCACATTGTTACACCGTGAAACAGAGATGTCACATTATGTTACACCGTGAAACAGAGATGTCACATTATGTTACACAGTGGAACACAGTAATATGTCACATTATGTTACACCGTGGAACACAGTAATATGTCACATTATGTTACACCGTGAAACAGAGATGTCACATTATGCTACACAGTGAAACAGAGATGTCACATTATGTTACACCGTGAAACAGAGATGTCACATTATGCTACACAGTGGAACACAGTAATATGTCACATTATGTTACACCATGAAACAGAGATGTCACATTATGCTACACAGTGGAACACAGTAATATGTCACATTATGTTACACCGTGAAACAGAGATGTCACATTATGTTACACCATGAAACAGAGATGTCACATTATGTTACACAGTGAAACAGAGATGTCACATTATGTTACACCGTGAAACAGAGATGTCACATTATGCTACACAGTGGAACACAGTTTTATGTCACATTATGTTACACCGTGAAACAGAGATGTCACATTATTTTACACTGTGAAACAGAGATGTCACATTATGTTACACCGTGAAACAGAGATGTCACATTATGCTACACAGTGGAACACAGTAATATGTCACATTATGTTACACCGTGAAACAGAGATGTCACATTATGCTACACAGTGGAACACAGTTTTATGTCACATTATGTTACACCGTGAAACAGAGATGTCACATTATGCTACACAGTGAAACAGAGATGTCACATTATGTTACACAGTGGAACAGAGATGTCACATTATGAAACCCAGAGATGTCCCATTATAAAACCCAGAGATGTCACATTATGTTACACAGTGGAACACAGTAATATGTCACATTATGTTACACAGTGGAACACAGTAATATGTCACATTATGTTACAACATGAAACAGAGATGTCACATTATGTTACACAGTGGAACACAGTAATATGTCACATTATGTTACACAGTGGAACACAGTAATATGTCACATTATGTTACACCATGAAACAGAGATGTCACATTATGCTACACAGTGGAACAGAGATGTCACATTATGTTACACCGTAAACACAGTAATATGTCACATTATGTTACACCGTGTAACAGAGATGTCACATTATGCTACACAGTGAACACAGTAATATGTCACATTATGTTACACCGTGAAACAGAGATGTCACATTATGTTACACAGTGAAACAGAGATGTCACATTATGTTACACAGTGGAACACAGTAATATGTCACATTATGTTACACCATGAAACAGAGATGTCACATTATGCTACACAGTGGAACACAGTTTTATGTCACATTATGTTACACCGTGAAACAGAGATGTCACATTATGCTACACAGTGGAACAGAGATGTCACATTATTTTACACCGTAAACACAGTAATATGTCACATTATGTTACACCGTGTAACAGAGATGTCACATTATGCTACACAGTGAACACAGTAATATGTCACATTATGTTACACCGTGAAACAGAGATGTCACATTATGTTACACAGTGAAACAGAGATGTCACATTATGTTACACAGTGGAACACAGTAATATGTCACATTATGTTACACCGTGAAACAGAGATGTCACATTATGCTACACAGTGGAACACAGTTTTATGTCACATTATGTTACACCATGAAACAGAGATGTCACATTATGCTACACAGTGAAACAGAGATGTCACATTATGTTACACCGTGAAACAGAGATGTCACATTATGTTACACCGTGAAACAGAGATGTCACATTATGTTACACAGTGAACACAGTAATATGTCACATTATGTTACACCATGAAACAGAGATGTCACATTATGTTACACCGTGAAACAGAGATGTCACATTATGTTACACAGTGAACACAGTAATATGTCACATTATGTTACACCGTGAAACAGAGATGTCACATTATGCTACAAAGTGGAACACAGTAATATGTCACATTATGTTACACCGTGAAACAGAGATGTCACATTATGTTACACCGTGAAACAGAGATGTCACATTATGTTACACCGTGAAACAGAGATGTCACATTATGTTACACCGTGAAACAGAGATGTCCCATTATGCTACACAGTGGAACACAGTTTTATGTCACATTATGTTACACCGTGAAACAGAGATGTCACATTATGTTACACCGTGAACACAGTAATATGTCACATTATGTTACACCGTGAACACAGGAATATGTCACATTATGTTACACCGTGAAACAGAGATGTCACATTATGCTACACAGTGAAACAGAGATGTCACATTATGTTACACCGTGAAACAGAGATGTCACATTATGTTACACCGTGAAACAGAGATGTCACATTATGTTACACAGTGGAACACAGTAATATGTCACATTATGTTACACCGTGGAACACAGTAATATGTCACATTATGTTACACCGTGAAACAGAGATGTCACATTATGCTACACAGTGAAACAGAGATGTCACATTATGTTACACCGTGAAACAGAGATGTCACATTATGCTACACAGTGGAACACAGTAATATGTCACATTATGTTACACCATGAAACAGAGATGTCACATTATGCTACACAGTGGAACACAGTAATATGTCACATTATGTTACACCGTGAAACAGAGATGTCACATTATGTTACACCATGAAACAGAGATGTCACATTATGTTACACAGTGAAACAGAGATGTCACATTATGTTACACCGTGAAACAGAGATGTCACATTATGTTACACCGTGAAACAGAGATGTCACATTATGTTACACAGTGGAACACAGTAATATGTCACATTATGTTACACCGTGGAACACAGTAATATGTCACATTATGTTACACCGTGAAACAGAGATGTCACATTATGCTACACAGTGAAACAGAGATGTCACATTATGTTACACCGTGAAACAGAGATGTCACATTATGCTACACAGTGGAACACAGTAATATGTCACATTATGTTACACCATGAAACAGAGATGTCACATTATGCTACACAGTGGAACACAGTAATATGTCACATTATGTTACACCGTGAAACAGAGATGTCACATTATGTTACACCATGAAACAGAGATGTCACATTATGTTACACAGTGAAACAGAGATGTCACATTATGTTACACCGTGAAACAGAGATGTCACATTATGCTACACAGTGGAACACAGTTTTATGTCACATTATGTTACACCGTGAAACAGAGATGTCACATTATTTTACACTGTGAAACAGAGATGTCACATTATGTTACACCGTGAAACAGAGATGTCACATTATGCTACACAGTGGAACACAGTAATATGTCACATTATGTTACACCGTGAAACAGAGATGTCACATTATGTTACACCGTGAAACAGAGATGTCACATTATGCTACACAGTGGAACGCAGTAATATGTCACATTATGTTACACCGTGAAACAGAGATGTCACATGATGTTACACAGTGGAACAGAGATGTCACATTATGAAACCCAGAGATGTCCCATTATAAAACCCAGAGATGTCACATTATGTTACACAGTGGAACACAGTAATATGTCACATTATGTTACACAGTGGAACACAGTAATATGTCACATTATGTTACAACATGAAACAGAGATGTCACATTATGTTACACAGTGGAACACAGTAATATGTCACATTATGTTACACAGTGGAACACAGTAATATGTCACATTATGTTACACCATGAAACAGAGATGTCACATTATGCTACACAGTGGAACAGAGATGTCACATTATGTTACACCGTAAACACAGTAATATGTCACATTATGTTACACCGTGTAACAGAGATGTCACATTATGCTACACAGTGAACACAGTAATATGTCACATTATGTTACACCGTGAAACAGAGATGTCACATTATGTTACACAGTGAAACAGAGATGTCACATTATGTTACACAGTGGAACACAGTAATATGTCACATTATGTTACACCATGAAACAGAGATGTCACATTATGCTACACAGTGGAACACAGTTTTATGTCACATTATGTTACACCGTGAAACAGAGATGTCACATTATGCTACACAGTGGAACAGAGATGTCACATTATTTTACACCGTAAACACAGTAATATGTCACATTATGTTACACCGTGTAACAGAGATGTCACATTATGCTACACAGTGAACACAGTAATATGTCACATTATGTTACACCGTGAAACAGAGATGTCACATTATGTTACACAGTGAAACAGAGATGTCACATTATGTTACACAGTGGAACACAGTAATATGTCACATTATGTTACACCGTGAAACAGAGATGTCACATTATGCTACACAGTGGAACACAGTTTTATGTCACATTATGTTACACCATGAAACAGAGATGTCACATTATGCTACACAGTGAAACAGAGATGTCACATTATGTTACACCGTGAAACAGAGATGTCACATTATGTTACACCGTGAAACAGAGATGTCACATTATGTTACACAGTGAACACAGTAATATGTCACATTATGTTACACCATGAAACAGAGATGTCACATTATGTTACACCGTGAAACAGAGATGTCACATTATGTTACACAGTGAACACAGTAATATGTCACATTATGTTACACCGTGAAACAGAGATGTCACATTATGCTACAAAGTGGAACACAGTAATATGTCACATTATGTTACACCGTGAAACAGAGATGTCACATTATGTTACACCGTGAAACAGAGATGTCACATTATGTTACACCGTGAAACAGAGATGTCACATTATGTTACACCGTGAAACAGAGATGTCCCATTATGCTACACAGTGGAACACAGTTTTATGTCACATTATGTTACACCGTGAAACAGAGATGTCACATTATGTTACACCGTGAACACAGTAATATGTCACATTATGTTACACCGTGGAACACAGGAATATGTCACATTATGTTACACCGTGAAACAGAGATGTCACATTATGCTACACAGTGAAACAGAGATGTCACATTATGTTACACCGTGAAACAGAGATGTCACATTATGTTACACCGTGAAACAGAGATGTCACATTATGTTACACAGTGGAACACAGTAATATGTCACATTATGTTACACCGTGGAACACAGTAATATGTCACATTATGTTACACCGTGAAACAGAGATGTCACATTATGCTACACAGTGAAACAGAGATGTCACATTATGTTACACCGTGAAACAGAGATGTCACATTATGCTACACAGTGGAACACAGTAATATGTCACATTATGTTACACCATGAAACAGAGATGTCACATTATGCTACACAGTGGAACACAGTAATATGTCACATTATGCTACACAGTGAAACAGAGATGTCACATTATGTTACACCGTGAAACAGAGATGTCACATTATGCTACACAGTGGAACACAGTAATATGTCACATTATGTTACACCATGAAACAGAGATGTCACATTATGCTACACAGTGGAACACAGTAATATGTCACATTATGTTACACCGTGAAACAGAGATGTCACATTATGTTACACCATGAAACAGAGATGTCACATTATGTTACACAGTGAAACAGAGATGTCACATTATGTTACACCGTGAAACAGAGATGTCACATTATGCTACACAGTGGAACACAGTTTTATGTCACATTATGTTACACCGTGAAACAGAGATGTCACATTATTTTACACTGTGAAACAGAGATGTCACATTATGTTACACCGTGAAACAGAGATGTCACATTATGCTACACAGTGGAACACAGTAATATGTCACATTATGTTACACCGTGAAACAGAGATGTCACATTATGTTACACCGTGAAACAGAGATGTCACATTATGCTACACAGTGGAACGCAGTAATATGTCACATTATGTTACACCGTGAAACAGAGATGTCACATGATGTTACACAGTGGAACAGAGATGTCACATTATGAAACCCAGAGATGTCCCATTATAAAACCCAGAGATGTCACATTATGTTACACAGTGGAACACAGTAATATGTCACATTATGTTACACAGTGGAACACAGTAATATGTCACATTATGTTACAACATGAAACAGAGATGTCACATTATGTTACACAGTGGAACACAGTAATATGTCACATTATGTTACACAGTGGAACACAGTAATATGTCACATTATGTTACACCATGAAACAGAGATGTCACATTATGCTACACAGTGGAACAGAGATGTCACATTATGTTACACCGTAAACACAGTAATATGTCACATTATGTTACACCGTGTAACAGAGATGTCACATTATGCTACACAGTGAACACAGTAATATGTCACATTATGTTACACCGTGAAACAGAGATGTCACATTATGTTACACAGTGAAACAGAGATGTCACATTATGTTACACAGTGGAACACAGTAATATGTCACATTATGTTACACCATGAAACAGAGATGTCACATTATGCTACACAGTGGAACACAGTTTTATGTCACATTATGTTACACCGTGAAACAGAGATGTCACATTATGCTACACAGTGGAACAGAGATGTCACATTATTTTACACCGTAAACACAGTAATATGTCACATTATGTTACACCGTGTAACAGAGATGTCACATTATGCTACACAGTGAACACAGTAATATGTCACATTATGTTACACCGTGAAACAGAGATGTCACATTATGTTACACAGTGAAACAGAGATGTCACATTATGTTACACAGTGGAACACAGTTTTATGTCACATTATGTTACACCGTGAAACAGAGATGTCACATTATGCTACACAGTGAAACAGAGATGTCACATTATGTTACACCGTGAAACAGAGATGTCACATTATGTTACACCGTGAAACAGAGATGTCACATTATGTTACACAGTGAACACAGTAATATGTCACATTATGTTACACCATGAAACAGAGATGTCACATTATGTTACACCGTGAAACAGAGATGTCACATTATGTTACACAGTGAACACAGTAATATGTCACATTATGTTACACCGTGAAACAGAGATGTCACATTATGCTACAAAGTGGAACACAGTAATATGTCACATTATGTTACACCGTGAAACAGAGATGTCACATTATGTTACACCGTGAAACAGAGATGTCACATTATGTTACACCGTGAAACAGAGATGTCACATTATGTTACACCGTGAAACAGAGATGTCCCATTATGCTACACAGTGGAACACAGTTTTATGTCACATTATGTTACACCGTGAAACAGAGATGTCACATTATGTTACACCGTGAACACAGTAATATGTCACATTATGTTACACCGTGGAACACAGGAATATGTCACATTATGTTACACCGTGAAACAGAGATGTCACATTATGCTACACAGTGAAACAGAGATGTCACATTATGTTACACCGTGAAACAGAGATGTCACATTATGTTACACCGTGAAACAGAGATGTCACATTATGTTACACAGTGGAACACAGTAATATGTCACATTATGTTACACCGTGGAACACAGTAATATGTCACATTATGTTACACCGTGAAACAGAGATGTCACATTATGCTACACAGTGAAACAGAGATGTCACATTATGTTACACCGTGAAACAGAGATGTCACATTATGCTACACAGTGGAACACAGTAATATGTCACATTATGTTACACCATGAAACAGAGATGTCACATTATGCTACACAGTGGAACACAGTAATATGTCACATTATGCTACACAGTGAAACAGAGATGTCACATTATGTTACACCGTGAAACAGAGATGTCACATTATGCTACACAGTGGAACACAGTAATATGTCACATTATGTTACACCATGAAACAGAGATGTCACATTATGCTACACAGTGGAACACAGTAATATGTCACATTATGTTACACCGTGAAACAGAGATGTCACATTATGTTACACCATGAAACAGAGATGTCACATTATGTTACACAGTGAAACAGAGATGTCACATTATGTTACACCGTGAAACAGAGATGTCACATTATGCTACACAGTGGAACACAGTTTTATGTCACATTATGTTACACCGTGAAACAGAGATGTCACATTATTTTACACTGTGAAACAGAGATGTCACATTATGTTACACCGTGAAACAGAGATGTCACATTATGCTACACAGTGGAACACAGTAATATGTCACATTATGTTACACCGTGAAACAGAGATGTCACATTATGTTACACCGTGAAACAGAGATGTCACATTATGCTACACAGTGGAACGCAGTAATATGTCACATTATGTTACACCGTGAAACAGAGATGTCACATGATGTTACACAGTGGAACAGAGATGTCACATTATGAAACCCAGAGATGTCCCATTATAAAACCCAGAGATGTCACATTATGTTACACAGTGGAACACAGTAATATGTCACATTATGTTACACAGTGGAACACAGTAATATGTCACATTATGTTACAACATGAAACAGAGATGTCACATTATGTTACACAGTGGAACACAGTAATATGTCACATTATGTTACACAGTGGAACACAGTAATATGTCACATTATGTTACACCATGAAACAGAGATGTCACATTATGCTACACAGTGGAACAGAGATGTCACATTATGTTACACCGTAAACACAGTAATATGTCACATTATGTTACACCGTGTAACAGAGATGTCACATTATGCTACACAGTGAACACAGTAATATGTCACATTATGTTACACCGTGAAACAGAGATGTCACATTATGTTACACAGTGAAACAGAGATGTCACATTATGTTACACAGTGGAACACAGTAATATGTCACATTATGTTACACCATGAAACAGAGATGTCACATTATGCTACACAGTGGAACACAGTTTTATGTCACATTATGTTACACCGTGAAACAGAGATGTCACATTATGCTACACAGTGGAACAGAGATGTCACATTATTTTACACCGTAAACACAGTAATATGTCACATTATGTTACACCGTGTAACAGAGATGTCACATTATGCTACACAGTGAACACAGTAATATGTCACATTATGTTACACCGTGAAACAGAGATGTCACATTATGTTACACAGTGAAACAGAGATGTCACATTATGTTACACAGTGGAACACAGTAATATGTCACATTATGTTACACCGTGAAACAGAGATGTCACATTATGCTACACAGTGGAACACAGTTTTATGTCACATTATGTTACACCATGAAACAGAGATGTCACATTATGCTACACAGTGAAACAGAGATGTCACATTATGTTACACCGTGAAACAGAGATGTCACATTATGTTACACCGTGAAACAGAGATGTCACATTATGTTACACAGTGAACACAGTAATATGTCACATTATGTTACACCATGAAACAGAGATGTCACATTATGTTACACCGTGAAACAGAGATGTCACATTATGTTACACAGTGAACACAGTAATATGTCACATTATGTTACACCGTGAAACAGAGATGTCACATTATGCTACAAAGTGGAACACAGTAATATGTCACATTATGTTACACCGTGAAACAGAGATGTCACATTATGTTACACCGTGAAACAGAGATGTCACATTATGTTACACCGTGAAACAGAGATGTCACATTATGTTACACCGTGAAACAGAGATGTCCCATTATGCTACACAGTGGAACACAGTTTTATGTCACATTATGTTACACCGTGAAACAGAGATGTCACATTATGTTACACCGTGAACACAGTAATATGTCACATTATGTTACACCGTGGAACACAGGAATATGTCACATTATGTTACACCGTGAAACAGAGATGTCACATTATGCTACACAGTGAAACAGAGATGTCACATTATGTTACACCGTGAAACAGAGATGTCACATTATGTTACACCGTGAAACAGAGATGTCACATTATGTTACACAGTGGAACACAGTAATATGTCACATTATGTTACACCGTGGAACACAGTAATATGTCACATTATGTTACACCGTGAAACAGAGATGTCACATTATGCTACACAGTGAAACAGAGATGTCACATTATGTTACACCGTGAAACAGAGATGTCACATTATGCTACACAGTGGAACACAGTAATATGTCACATTATGTTACACCATGAAACAGAGATGTCACATTATGCTACACAGTGGAACACAGTAATATGTCACATTATGCTACACAGTGAAACAGAGATGTCACATTATGTTACACCGTGAAACAGAGATGTCACATTATGCTACACAGTGGAACACAGTAATATGTCACATTATGTTACACCATGAAACAGAGATGTCACATTATGCTACACAGTGGAACACAGTAATATGTCACATTATGTTACACCGTGAAACAGAGATGTCACATTATGTTACACCATGAAACAGAGATGTCACATTATGTTACACAGTGAAACAGAGATGTCACATTATGTTACACCGTGAAACAGAGATGTCACATTATGCTACACAGTGGAACACAGTTTTATGTCACATTATGTTACACCGTGAAACAGAGATGTCACATTATTTTACACTGTGAAACAGAGATGTCACATTATGTTACACCGTGAAACAGAGATGTCACATTATGCTACACAGTGGAACACAGTAATATGTCACATTATGTTACACCGTGAAACAGAGATGTCACATTATGTTACACCGTGAAACAGAGATGTCACATTATGCTACACAGTGGAACGCAGTAATATGTCACATTATGTTACACCGTGAAACAGAGATGTCACATGATGTTACACAGTGGAACAGAGATGTCACATTATGAAACCCAGAGATGTCCCATTATAAAACCCAGAGATGTCACATTATGTTACACAGTGGAACACAGTAATATGTCACATTATGTTACACAGTGGAACACAGTAATATGTCACATTATGTTACAACATGAAACAGAGATGTCACATTATGTTACACAGTGGAACACAGTAATATGTCACATTATGTTACACAGTGGAACACAGTAATATGTCACATTATGTTACACCATGAAACAGAGATGTCACATTATGCTACACAGTGGAACAGAGATGTCACATTATGTTACACCGTAAACACAGTAATATGTCACATTATGTTACACCGTGTAACAGAGATGTCACATTATGCTACACAGTGAACACAGTAATATGTCACATTATGTTACACCGTGAAACAGAGATGTCACATTATGTTACACAGTGAAACAGAGATGTCACATTATGTTACACAGTGGAACACAGTAATATGTCACATTATGTTACACCATGAAACAGAGATGTCACATTATGCTACACAGTGGAACACAGTTTTATGTCACATTATGTTACACCGTGAAACAGAGATGTCACATTATGCTACACAGTGGAACAGAGATGTCACATTATTTTACACCGTAAACACAGTAATATGTCACATTATGTTACACCGTGTAACAGAGATGTCACATTATGCTACACAGTGAACACAGTAATATGTCACATTATGTTACACCGTGAAACAGAGATGTCACATTATGTTACACAGTGAAACAGAGATGTCACATTATGTTACACAGTGGAACACAGTAATATGTCACATTATGTTACACCGTGAAACAGAGATGTCACATTATGCTACACAGTGGAACACAGTTTTATGTCACATTATGTTACACCATGAAACAGAGATGTCACATTATGCTACACAGTGAAACAGAGATGTCACATTATGTTACACCGTGAAACAGAGATGTCACATTATGTTACACCGTGAAACAGAGATGTCACATTATGTTACACAGTGAACACAGTAATATGTCACATTATGTTACACCATGAAACAGAGATGTCACATTATGTTACACCGTGAAACAGAGATGTCACATTATGTTACACAGTGAACACAGTAATATGTCACATTATGTTACACCGTGAAACAGAGATGTCACATTATGCTACAAAGTGGAACACAGTAATATGTCACATTATGTTACACCGTGAAACAGAGATGTCACATTATGTTACACCGTGAAACAGAGATGTCACATTATGTTACACCGTGAAACAGAGATGTCACATTATGTTACACCGTGAAACAGAGATGTCCCATTATGCTACACAGTGGAACACAGTTTTATGTCACATTATGTTACACCGTGAAACAGAGATGTCACATTATGTTACACCGTGAACACAGTAATATGTCACATTATGTTACACCGTGGAACACAGGAATATGTCACATTATGTTACACCGTGAAACAGAGATGTCACATTATGCTACACAGTGAAACAGAGATGTCACATTATGTTACACCGTGAAACAGAGATGTCACATTATGTTACACCGTGAAACAGAGATGTCACATTATGTTACACAGTGGAACACAGTAATATGTCACATTATGTTACACCGTGGAACACAGTAATATGTCACATTATGTTACACCGTGAAACAGAGATGTCACATTATGCTACACAGTGAAACAGAGATGTCACATTATGTTACACCGTGAAACAGAGATGTCACATTATGCTACACAGTGGAACACAGTAATATGTCACATTATGTTACACCATGAAACAGAGATGTCACATTATGCTACACAGTGGAACACAGTAATATGTCACATTATGTTACACCGTGAAACAGAGATGTCACATTATGTTACACCATGAAACAGAGATGTCACATTATGTTACACAGTGAAACAGAGATGTCACATTATGTTACACCGTGAAACAGAGATGTCACATTATGCTACACAGTGGAACAGAGATGTCACATTATGTTACACCGTGAAACAGAGATGTCACATTATGCTACACAGTGGAACGCAGTAATATGTCACATTATGTTACACCGTGAAACAGAGATGTCACATGATGTTACACAGTGGAACAGAGATGTCACATTATGAAACCCAGAGATGTCCCATTATAAAACCCAGAGATGTCACATTATGTTACACAGTGGAACACAGTAATATGTCACATTATGTTACACAGTGGAACACAGTAATATGTCACATTATGTTACAACATGAAACAGAGATGTCACATTATGTTACACAGTGGAACACAGTAATATGTCACATTATGTTACACAGTGGAACACAGTAATATGTCACATTATGTTACACCATGAAACAGAGATGTCACATTATGCTACACAGTGGAACAGAGATGTCACATTATGTTACACCGTAAACACAGTAATATGTCACATTATGTTACACCGTGTAACAGAGATGTCACATTATGCTACACAGTGAACACAGTAATATGTCACATTATGTTACACCGTGAAACAGAGATGTCACATTATGTTACACAGTGAAACAGAGATGTCACATTATGTTACACAGTGGAACACAGTAATATGTCACATTATGTTACACCATGAAACAGAGATGTCACATTATGCTACACAGTGGAACACAGTTTTATGTCACATTATGTTACACCGTGAAACAGAGATGTCACATTATGCTACACAGTGGAACAGAGATGTCACATTATTTTACACCGTAAACACAGTAATATGTCACATTATGTTACACCGTGTAACAGAGATGTCACATTATGCTACACAGTGAACACAGTAATATGTCACATTATGTTACACCGTGAAACAGAGATGTCACATTATGTTACACAGTGAAACAGAGATGTCACATTATGTTACACAGTGGAACACAGTAATATGTCACATTATGTTACACCGTGAAACAGAGATGTCACATTATGCTACACAGTGGAACAGAGATGTCACATTATTTTACACCGTAAACACAGTAATATGTCACATTATGTTACACCGTGTAACAGAGATGTCACATTATGCTACACAGTGAACACAGTAATATGTCACATTATGTTACACCGTGAAACAGAGATGTCACATTATGTTACACAGTGAAACAGAGATGTCACATTATGTTACACAGTGGAACACAGTAATATGTCACATTATGTTACACCGTGAAACAGAGATGTCACATTATGCTACACAGTGGAACACAGTTTTATGTCACATTATGTTACACCATGAAACAGAGATGTCACATTATGCTACACAGTGAAACAGAGATGTCACATTATGTTACACCGTGAAACAGAGATGTCACATTATGTTACACCGTGAAACAGAGATGTCACATTATGTTACACAGTGAACACAGTAATATGTCACATTATGTTACACCATGAAACAGAGATGTCACATTATGTTACACCGTGAAACAGAGATGTCACATTATGTTACACAGTGAACACAGTAATATGTCACATTATGTTACACCGTGAAACAGAGATGTCACATTATGCTACAAAGTGGAACACAGTAATATGTCACATTATGTTACACCGTGAAACAGAGATGTCACATTATGTTACACCGTGAAACAGAGATGTCACATTATGTTACACCGTGAAACAGAGATGTCACATTATGTTACACCGTGAAACAGAGATGTCCCATTATGCTACACAGTGGAACACAGTTTTATGTCACATTATGTTACACCGTGAAACAGAGATGTCACATTATGTTACACCGTGAACACAGTAATATGTCACATTATGTTACACCGTGGAACACAGGAATATGTCACATTATGTTACACCGTGAAACAGAGATGTCACATTATGCTACACAGTGAAACAGAGATGTCACATTATGTTACACCGTGAAACAGAGATGTCACATTATGTTACACCGTGAAACAGAGATGTCACATTATGTTACACAGTGGAACACAGTAATATGTCACATTATGTTACACCGTGAACACAGTAATATGTCACATTATGTTACACCGTGAAACAGAGATGTCACATTATGCTACACAGTGAAACAGAGATGTCACATTATGTTACACCGTGAAACAGAGATGTCACATTATGCTACACAGTGGAACACAGTAATATGTCACATTATGTTACACCATGAAACAGAGATGTCACATTATGCTACACAGTGGAACACAGTAATATGTCACATTATGTTACACCGTGAAACAGAGATGTCACATTATGTTACACCATGAAACAGAGATGTCACATTATGTTACACAGTGAAACAGAGATGTCACATTATGTTACACCGTGAAACAGAGATGTCACATTATGCTACACAGTGGAACAGAGATGTCACATTATGTTACACCGTGAAACAGAGATGTCACATTATGCTACACAGTGGAACGCAGTAATATGTCACATTATGTTACACCGTGAAACAGAGATGTCACATGATGTTACACAGTGGAACAGAGATGTCACATTATGAAACCCAGAGATGTCCCATTATAAAACCCAGAGATGTCACATTATGTTACACAGTGGAACACAGTAATATGTCACATTATGTTACACAGTGGAACACAGTAATATGTCACATTATGTTACAACATGAAACAGAGATGTCACATTATGTTACACAGTGGAACACAGTAATATGTCACATTATGTTACACAGTGGAACACAGTAATATGTCACATTATGTTACACCATGAAACAGAGATGTCACATTATGCTACACAGTGGAACAGAGATGTCACATTATGTTACACCGTAAACACAGTAATATGTCACATTATGTTACACCGTGTAACAGAGATGTCACATTATGCTACACAGTGAACACAGTAATATGTCACATTATGTTACACCGTGAAACAGAGATGTCACATTATGTTACACAGTGAAACAGAGATGTCACATTATGTTACACAGTGGAACACAGTAATATGTCACATTATGTTACACCATGAAACAGAGATGTCACATTATGCTACACAGTGGAACACAGTTTTATGTCACATTATGTTACACCGTGAAACAGAGATGTCACATTATGCTACACAGTGGAACAGAGATGTCACATTATTTTACACCGTAAACACAGTAATATGTCACATTATGTTACACCGTGTAACAGAGATGTCACATTATGCTACACAGTGAACACAGTAATATGTCACATTATGTTACACCGTGAAACAGAGATGTCACATTATGTTACACAGTGAAACAGAGATGTCACATTATGTTACACAGTGGAAAACAGTAATATGTCACATTATGTTACACCGTGAAACAGAGATGTCACATTATGCTACACAGTGGAACACAGTTTTATGTCACATTATGTTACACCATGAAACAGAGATGTCACATTATGCTACACAGTGAAACAGAGATGTCACATTATGTTACACCGTGAAACAGAGATGTCACATTATGTTACACCGTGAAACAGAGATGTCACATTATGTTACACAGTGAACACAGTAATATGTCACATTATGTTACACCATGAAACAGAGATGTCACATTATGTTACACCGTGAAACAGAGATGTCACATTATGTTACACAGTGAACACAGTAATATGTCACATTATGTTACACCGTGAAACAGAGATGTCACATTATGCTACAAAGTGGAACACAGTAATATGTCACATTATGTTACACCGTGAAACAGAGATGTCACATTATGTTACACCGTGAAACAGAGATGTCACATTATGTTACACCGTGAAACAGAGATGTCACATTATGTTACACCGTGAAACAGAGATGTCCCATTATGCTACACAGTGGAACACAGTTTTATGTCACATTATGTTACACCGTGAAACAGAGATGTCACATTATGTTACACCGTGAACACAGTAATATGTCACATTATGTTACACCGTGGAACACAGGAATATGTCACATTATGTTACACCGTGAAACAGAGATGTCACATTATGCTACACAGTGAAACAGAGATGTCACATTATGTTACACCGTGAAACAGAGATGTCACATTATGTTACACCGTGAAACAGAGATGTCACATTATGTTACACAGTGGAACACAGTAATATGTCACATTATGTTACACCGTGGAACACAGTAATATGTCACATTATGTTACACCGTGAAACAGAGATGTCACATTATGCTACACAGTGAAACAGAGATGTCACATTATGTTACACCGTGAAACAGAGATGTCACATTATGCTACACAGTGGAACACAGTAATATGTCACATTATGTTACACCATGAAACAGAGATGTCACATTATGCTACACAGTGGAACACAGTAATATGTCACATTATGTTACACCGTGAAACAGAGATGTCACATTATGTTACACCATGAAACAGAGATGTCACATTATGTTACACAGTGAAACAGAGATGTCACATTATGTTACACCGTGAAACAGAGATGTCACATTATGTTACACCGTGAAACAGAGATGTCACATTATGTTACACAGTGGAACACAGTAATATGTCACATTATGTTACACCGTGGAACACAGTAATATGTCACATTATGTTACACCGTGAAACAGAGATGTCACATTATGCTACACAGTGAAACAGAGATGTCACATTATGTTACACCGTGAAACAGAGATGTCACATTATGCTACACAGTGGAACACAGTAATATGTCACATTATGTTACACCATGAAACAGAGATGTCACATTATGCTACACAGTGGAACACAGTAATATGTCACATTATGTTACACCGTGAAACAGAGATGTCACATTATGTTACACCATGAAACAGAGATGTCACATTATGTTACACAGTGAAACAGAGATGTCACATTATGTTACACCGTGAAACAGAGATGTCACATTATGCTACACAGTGGAACACAGTTTTATGTCACATTATGTTACACCGTGAAACAGAGATGTCACATTATTTTACACTGTGAAACAGAGATGTCACATTATGTTACACCGTGAAACAGAGATGTCACATTATGCTACACAGTGGAACACAGTAATATGTCACATTATGTTACACCGTGAAACAGAGATGTCACATTATGTTACACAGTGAAACAGAGATGTCACATTATGTTACACAGTGGAACACAGTAATATGTCACATTATGTTACACCATGAAACAGAGATGTCACATTATGCTACACAGTGGAACACAGTTTTATGTCACATTATGTTACACCGTGAAACAGAGATGTCACATTATGCTACACAGTGGAACAGAGATGTCACATTATTTTACACCGTAAACACAGTAATATGTCACATTATGTTACACCGTGTAACAGAGATGTCACATTATGCTACACAGTGAACACAGTAATATGTCACATTATGTTACACCGTGAAACAGAGATGTCACATTATGTTACACAGTGAAACAGAGATGTCACATTATGTTACACAGTGGAACACAGTAATATGTCACATTATGTTACACCGTGAAACAGAGATGTCACATTATGCTACACAGTGGAACACAGTTTTATGTCACATTATGTTACACCATGAAACAGAGATGTCACATTATGCTACACAGTGAAACAGAGATGTCACATTATGTTACACCGTGAAACAGAGATGTCACATTATGTTACACCGTGAAACAGAGATGTCACATTATGTTACACAGTGAACACAGTAATATGTCACATTATGTTACACCATGAAACAGAGATGTCACATTATGTTACACCGTGAAACAGAGATGTCACATTATGTTACACAGTGAACACAGTAATATGTCACATTATGTTACACCGTGAAACAGAGATGTCACATTATGCTACAAAGTGGAACACAGTAATATGTCACATTATGTTACACCGTGAAACAGAGATGTCACATTATGTTACACCGTGAAACAGAGATGTCACATTATGTTACACCGTGAAACAGAGATGTCACATTATGTTACACCGTGAAACAGAGATGTCCCATTATGCTACACAGTGGAACACAGTTTTATGTCACATTATGTTACACCGTGAAACAGAGATGTCACATTATGTTACACCGTGAACACAGTAATATGTCACATTATGTTACACCGTGGAACACAGGAATATGTCACATTATGTTACACCGTGAAACAGAGATGTCACATTATGCTACACAGTGAAACAGAGATGTCACATTATGTTACACCGTGAAACAGAGATGTCACATTATGTTACACCGTGAAACAGAGATGTCACATTATGTTACACAGTGGAACACAGTAATATGTCACATTATGTTACACCGTGGAACACAGTAATATGTCACATTATGTTACACCGTGAAACAGAGATGTCACATTATGCTACACAGTGAAACAGAGATGTCACATTATGTTACACCGTGAAACAGAGATGTCACATTATGCTACACAGTGGAACACAGTAATATGTCACATTATGTTACACCATGAAACAGAGATGTCACATTATGCTACACAGTGGAACACAGTAATATGTCACATTATGTTACACCGTGAAACAGAGATGTCACATTATGTTACACCATGAAACAGAGATGTCACATTATGTTACACAGTGAAACAGAGATGTCACATTATGTTACACCGTGAAACAGAGATGTCACATTATGCTACACAGTGGAACAGAGATGTCACATTATGTTACACCGTGAAACAGAGATGTCACATTATGCTACACAGTGGAACACAGTAATATGTCACATTATATTACACCGTGAAACAGAGATGTCACATTATGTTACACCGTGAAACAGAGATGTCACATTATGCTACACAGTGGAACGCAGTAATATGTCACATTATGTTACACCGTGAAACAGAGATGTCACATGATGTTACACAGTGGAACAGAGATGTCACATTATGAAACCCAGAGATGTCCCATTATAAAACCCAGAGATGTCACATTATGTTACACAGTGGAACACAGTAATATGTCACATTATGTTACACAGTGGAACACAGTAATATGTCACATTATGTTACAACATGAAACAGAGATGTCACATTATGTTACACAGTGGAACACAGTAATATGTCACATTATGTTACACAGTGGAACACAGTAATATGTCACATTATGTTACACCATGAAACAGAGATGTCACATTATGCTACACAGTGGAACAGAGATGTCACATTATGTTACACCGTAAACACAGTAATATGTCACATTATGTTACACCGTGTAACAGAGATGTCACATTATGCTACACAGTGAACACAGTAATATGTCACATTATGTTACACTGTGAAACAGAGATGTCACATTATGTTACACAGTGAAACAGAGATGTCACATTATGTTACACAGTGGAACACAGTAATATGTCACATTATGTTACACCATGAAACAGAGATGTCACATTATGCTACACAGTGGAACACAGTTTTATGTCACATTATGTTACACCGTGAAACAGAGATGTCACATTATGCTACACAGTGGAACAGAGATGTCACATTATTTTACACCGTAAACAAATCAAATCAAATCAAATCAAATCAAATTTTATTTGTCACATACACATGGTTAGCAGATGTTAATGCGAGTGTAGCGAAATGCTTGTGCTTCTAGTTCCGACAATGCAGTGATAACCAACAAGTAATCTAACTAACAATTCCAAAACTACTGTCTTATACACAGTGTAAGGGGATAAGGAACATGTACATAAGGATATATGAATGAGTGATGGTACAGAGCAGCATACAGTAGATGGTATCGAGTACAGTATATACATATGAGATGAGTATGTAGACAAAGTAAACAAAGTGGCATAGTTAAAGTGGCTAGTGATACATGTGTTACATAAGGATGCAGTCGATGTTGTAGAGTACAGTATATACATATGTATATGAGATGAATAATGTAGGGTAAGTAACATTATATAAGGTAGCATTGTTTAAAGTGGCTAGTGATATATTTACATCATTTCCCATCAATTCCCATTATTAAAATGGCTGGAGTTGGGTCAGTGTCAATGACAGTGTGTTGGCAGCAGCCACTCAATGTTAGTGGTGGCTATTTAACAGTCTGATGGCCTTGAGATAGAAGCTGTTTTTCAGTCTCTCGGTCCCAGCTTTGATGCACCTGTACTGACCTCGCCTTCTGGATGATAGCGGGGTGAACAGGCAGTGGTTCGGGTGGTTGATGTCCTTGATGATCTTTATGGCCTTCCTGTAACAACGGGTGGTGTAGGTGTCCTGGAGGGCAGGTAGTTTGCCCCCGGTGATGCGTTGTGCAGTCCTCACTACCCTCTGGAGAGCCTTACGGTTGAGGGCGGAGCAGTTGCCGTACCAGGCGGTGATACAGCCCGCCAGGATGCTCTCGATTGTGCATCTGTAGAAGTTTGTGAGTGCTTTTGGTGACAAGCCGAATTTCTTCAGCCTCCTGAGGTTGAATAGGCGCTGCTGCGCCTTCTTCACGACGCTGTCAGTGTGAGTGGACCAATTCAGTTTGTCTGTGATGTGTATGCCGAGGAACTTAAAACTAGCTACCCTCTCCACTACTGTTCCATCGATGTGGATAGGGGGTGTTCCCTCTGCTGTTTCCTGAAGTCCACAATCATCTCCTTAGTTTTGTTGACGTTGAGTGTGAGGTTATTTTCCTGACACCACACTCCAAGGGCCCTCACCTCCTCCCTGTAGGCCGTCTCGTCGTTGTTGGTAATCAAGCCTACCACTGTTGTGTCGTCCGCAAACTTGATGATTGAGTTGGAGGCGTGCGTGGCCACGCAGTCGTGGGTGAACAGGGAGTACAGGAGAGGGCTCAGAACGCACCCTTGTGGGGCCCCCGTGTTGAGGATCAGCGGGGAGGAGATGTTGTTGCCTACCCTCACCACCTGGGGGCGGCCCGTCAGGAAGTCCAGTACCCAGTTGCACAGGGCGGGTCGAGACCCAGGGTCTCGAGCTTGATGACGAGCTTGGAGGGTACTATGGTGTTGAATGCCGAGCTGTAGTCGATGAACAGCATTCTCACATAGGTATTCCTCTTGTCCAGGTGGGTTAGGGCAGTGTGCAGTGTGGTTGAGATTGCATCGTCTGTGGACCTATTTGGGCGGTAAGAAAATTGGAGTGGGTCTAGGGTGTCAGGTAGGGTGGAGGTGATATGGTCCTTGACTAGTCTCTCAAAGCACTTCATGATGACGGAAGTGAGTGCTACGGGCGGTAGTCGTTTAGCTCAGTTACCTTAGCTTTCTTGGGAACAGGAACAATGGTGGCCCTCTTGAAGCATGTGGGAACAGCAGACTGGTATAGGGATTGATTGAATATGTCCGTAAACACACCGGCCAGCTGGTCTGCGCATGCTCGGAGGGCGCGGCTGGGGATGCCGTCTGGGCCTGCAGCCTTGCGAGGGTTAACACGTTTAAATGTCTTAATCACCTCGGCTGCAGTGAAGGAGAGACTGCATGTTTCCGTTGCAGGCCGTGTCAGTGGCACTGTATTGTCCTCAAAGCGGGCAAAAAAGTTATTTAGTCTGCCTGGGAGCAAGACATCCTGGTCCGTGACTGGGCTGGATTTCATCTTGTAGTCCGTGATTGACTGTAGACCCTGCCACATGCCTCTTGTGTCTGAGCCATTGAATTGAGATTCCACTTTGTCTCTGTACTGACGCTTAGCTTGTTTGATAGCCTTACGGAGGGAATAGCTGCACTGTTTGTATTCAGTCATGTTGCCAGACACCTTGCCCTGATTAAAAGCAGTGGTTCGCGCTTTCAGTTTCACGCGAATGCTGCCATCAATCCACGGTTTCTGGTTAGGGAATGTTTTTATCGTTGCTATGGGAACGACATCTTCGACGCACGTTCTAATGAACTCGCACACCGAATCAGCGTATTCGTCAATATTCCCATCTGACGCAATACGAAACATGTCCCAGTCCACGTGATGGAAGCAGTCTTGGAGTGTAGAGTCAGCTTGGTCTGACCAGCGTTGGACAGACCTCAGCGTGGGAGCCTCTTGTTTTAATTTCTGCCTGTAGGCAGGGATCAGCAAAATGGAGTCGTGGTCAGCTTTTCCGAAAGGGGGCGGGGCAGGGCCTTATATGCGTCGCGGAAGTTAGAGTAACAGTGATCCAAGGTTTTACCACCCCTGGTTGCGCAATCGATATGCTGATAAAATTTAGGGAGTCTTGTTTTCAGATTGGCTTTGTTAAAATCCCCAGCTACAATGAATGCAGCCTCCGGATAAATGTTTTCCAGTTTGCAAAGAGTTAAATAAAGTTCGTTCAGAGCCATCGATGTGTCTGCTTGGGGGGGATATATACGGCTGTGATTATAATCGAAGAGAATTCTCTTGGAAGATAATGCGGTCTACATTTGATTGTGAGGAATTCTAAATCAGGTGAACAGAAGGATTTGAGTTCCTGTATGTTTCCTTCATCACACCATGTCCCGTTAGTCATGAGGCATACGCCCCCTCCACTCTTCTTACCAGAGAGATGTTTGTTTCTGTCGGCGCGATGCGTGGAGAAACCCGTTGGCTGTACCGCCCTGGATAGCGTTTTCCTAGTAAGCCATGTCTCCGTAAAGCAGAGAACGTTGCAGTCTCTGATATCCCTCTGGAATGCCACCCTTGCTCGGATTTCATCAACCTTGTTGTCGAGAGACTGGACATTGGCAAGAAGAATACTGGGAAGTGGTGCGCGATGTGCCCTTTTTCGGAGTCTGACCAGAACACCGCCGCGTTTCCCTCTTTTTCGGAGTCGTTTCCTTGGGTCGCTGCATGCGATCCATTCCGTTGTCCTGTTTGTAAGGCAGAACACAGGATCCGCGTCGCGGAAAACATATTCTTGGTCGTACTGATGGTGAGTTGACGCTGATCTTATATTCAGTAGTTCTTCTCGACTGTATGTAATGAAACCTAAGATGACCTGGGGTACTAATGTAAGAAATAACACGTAAAAAAACCAAAAACTGCATAGTTTCCTAGGAACGCGAAGCGAGGCGGCCATCTCAGTCGGCGCCGGAAGTAATATGTCACATTATGTTACACAGTGAAACAGAGATGTCACATTATGTTACACAGTGGAACACAGTAATATGTCACATTATGTTACACCGTGAAACAGAGATGTCACATTATGCTACACAGTGGAACACAGTTTTATGTCACATTATGTTACACCGTGAAACAGAGATGTCACATTATGCTACACAGTGAAACAGAGATGTCACATTATGTTACACAGTGGAACACAGTAATATGTCACATTATGTTACACAGTGGAACACAGTAATATGTCACTTTATGTTACACCGTGAAACAGAGATGTCACATTATGTTACACCGTGAAACAGAGATGTCACATTATGTTACACAGTGAACACAGTAATATGTCACATTATGTTACACCATGAAACAGAGATGTCACATTATGTTACACCGTGAAACAGAGATGTCACATTATGTTACACAGTGAACACAGTAATATGTCACATTATGTTACACCGTGAAACAGAGATGTCACATTATGCTACAAAGTGGAACACAGTAATATGTCACATTATGTTACACCGTGAAACAGAGATGTCACATTATGTTACACCGTGAAACAGAGATGTCACATTATGTTACACCGTGAAACAGAGATGTCCCATTATGCTACACAGTGGAACACAGTTTTATGTCACATTATGTTACACCGTGAAACAGAGATGTCACATTATGTTACACCGTGAACACAGTAATATGTCACATTATGTTACACCGTGGAACACAGGAATATGTCACATTATGTTACACCGTGAAACAGAGATGTCACATTATGCTACACAGTGAAACAGAGATGTCACATTATGTTACACCGTGAAACAGAGATGTCACATTATGTTACACCGTGAAACAGAGATGTCACATTATGTTACACAGTGGAACACAGTAATATGTCACATTATGTTACACCGTGGAACACAGTAATATGTCACATTATGTTACACCGTGAAACAGAGATGTCACATTATGCTACACAGTGAAACAGAGATGTCACATTATGTTACACCGTGAAACAGAGATGTCACATTATGCTACACAGTGGAACACAGTAATATGTCACATTATGTTACACCATGAAACAGAGATGTCACATTATGCTACACAGTGGAACACAGTAATATGTCACATTATGTTACACCGTGAAACAGAGATGTCACATTATGTTACACCATGAAACAGAGATGTCACATTATGTTACACAGTGAAACAGAGATGTCACATTATGTTACACCGTGAAACAGAGATGTCACATTATGCTACACAGTGGAACACAGTTTTATGTCACATTATGTTACACCGTGAAACAGAGATGTCACATTATTTTACACTGTGAAACAGAGATGTCACATTGTTACACAGTGGAACACAGTAATATGTCACATTATGTTACACCGTGAAACAGAGATGTCACATTATGTTACACAGTGGAACACAGTAATATGTCACATTATGTTACACCATGAAACAGAGATGTCACATTATGCTACACAGTGGGACACAGTAATATGTCACATTATGTTACACCATGAAACAGAGATGTCACATTATGCTACACCATGAAACAGAGATGTCACATTATGTTACACCATGAAACAGAGATGTCACATTATGTTACACAGTGGAACACAGTAATATGTCACATTATGTTACACTGTGAAACAGAGATGTCACATTATGCTACACAGTGGAACACAGTAATATGTCACATTATGTTACACCGTGAAACAGAGATGTCACATTATGTTACACCGTGAAACATTGATGTCACATTATGTTACACAGTGGAACACAGTAATATGTCACATTATGTTACACCATGAAAGAGAGATGTCACATTATGTTACACCGTGAAAAAGATGTCACATTATGTTACACTGTGAAACAGAGATGTCACATTATGTTACACCGTGAAACAGAGATGTCACATTATGTTACACAGTGAACACAGTAATATGTCACATTATGTTACACAGTGAACACAGTAATATGTCACATTATGTTACACCATGAAACAGAGATGTCACATTATGCTACACAGTGGAACACAGTAATATGTCACATTATGTTACACAGTGAAACAGAGATGTCACATTATGTTACACCGTGAACACAGTAATATGTCACATTATGCTACACAGTGGAACAGAGATGTCACATTATGTTACACCGTGAAACATTGATGTCACATTATGTTACACCGTGAAACACAGTGATATGTGACATCATGTACCAGCTCTGTGTCCCTGTTGTTTTTTCAGATCCCTCTCAAATATAAAACCATCCCTGAGTTTCATATGAAATGACAGGAATCTATTTTAGGTATTAAAGAACGCTGATTAACCGGAGGACACAACACAATTTGGCTCTGAGCTGCAAGACCTGCTGGGTAAATAATCACATTTCCTCCTGCTAGCGAGACAAAGCGGAGAGAGAGTACTCAGTGCTCTGTTCTACCTTGCTCTGTAATGACATTGAGTCTCAGTACACGCACACACACCCACTGAACAGATGCTGATGGGAAGTGAAAAGAGGCCGTGGGGTTCCACACTCTGTTCTGTTGCCCGGGAAACGGCTGCCTGACGCCCAGAGTAGTGACACGTGCTGCATCAGTCTGAGACAACGTCACATGACCTCCTCAGGGCTACTCTACTCTAGTCCACTGCGCCATGATGTTATCAGAGAGTGAGAGAAAAAGGGTGAGGGAGAGAGAGAGACAGAGAGGTGGAGGGAGGGAGGGAGGGAGGGAGGGAGGGAGGGAGGGAGGGAGGGAGGGAGGGAGGGAGGGAGGGAGGGAGGGAGGGAGAAAGAAAGAAAGAAAGAAAGAGGGAGCGACACATTTGCTATAGAAATATTAGCATGCGTCATTCGAATATGAAATGGTTTTTGGAGTTCCCACTGTTTCCATCTGCACCGCCATCTTGTTGGATGAATGTGTAAAACGTAATGCACAACAGAATGTCAACTGCAATATTCAATGTTCCTCTCCACATCATGCTTTGGAGAAAACACATGTTATCGTCATTCTATGGTGAATAGTTCATAAATTAACATTACATTTCCATGCTTGGTATCAGGCAGAGAAGCCTTTACATGCAACAATTTCAAAGATTGTACTGTGTTACAGTTCATGGGTAGGCATTTTTTAATTTGATTTAACCAGACAAGTCAGTTAAGAACAAATTCTGATTTTCAATGACGGCCTAGGAACAGTTGGCTAGCTGCCTGTTCAGGGGCAGAACGACAGATTTGTACCTTGTCAGCTCGGCAATTTGAACATGAAACCTTTCAGTTATTAGTCCAACTCTCTAACCACTAGGCTACCCTGCCGCCCCACATAAGCTACAGACAGTGTTATGAAATGTAATGTCAGGTAATATTTTTTATTGTATATAACTGTCTTAATGTTGCTGGACCCCAGTAAAAGTAGCTGCTGCTGCCTTAGCAGAAGTTGACAGCAGAAATGTGTGAAGGTGAGAACAGAACTGTGTGAAGGTGACAGCAGAACTGTGTGAACATGTGAAGTAAGCAGCAGAACAGTATGAAGGTGTGAAGGTGACAGCAAAACTGTGTGAAGGTGACAGCAGATCTGTGTGAAGGTGACAGCAAAACTGTGTGAAGGTGACAGCAGATCTGTGTGAAGGTGTGAAGGTGACAGCAAAACTGTGTGAAGGTGACAGCAAAACTGTGTGAAGGTGACAGCAAAACTGTGTGAAGGTGACAGCAGATCTGTGTGAAGATGTGAAGGTGACAGCAAAACTGTGTGAAGGTGACAGCAAAACTGTGTGAAGGTGACAGCAGATCTGTGTGAAGGTGTGAAGGTGACAGCAAAACTGTGTGAAGGTGACAGCAGATCTGTGAGAATGTGGCAGCAGATCTGTGTGAAGGTCTGAAGTATACAGTAGAATTGTGTGAAAATGACAGCAGACGTCTGTGAAGACGTAAACAGAACTGTGAAGATATGAAAGTAAAAACAGAACTGTGTAAAGGTGTGAAAGTTACAGCAGACCTGTGTGGGGGGGGGGGGAAAATTACTACAGAACTGTAAGATGGCGCCTGACCAGAAGGCAGACATTTTACATTCCCCCAACTGATGTGTTTTTTTATTGATCTGCCTTGTTTGTAGCTTATTTATTTACTTATTTTGTACATAATGTTGCCACTAGCATCTCTTATGACTGAAAATAACTTCTAGACATTAGGGCTGCGATTCCTCACCGCGGACTAGCAGAATACTTTTTCTTCTTCCACGACAGTGACGAGCCCGAGGATATACGGTTCCCTCGGGAACAGGCCCCGACCCCAGTAATCTGCATGAAGAGGAGGCAGAGAAGGAGGGGCCGAAGAGCGGGCTGCCTTCTGAGGAGTAGGAGGCGATCTAATAAATCCCCACTTCCCTCAATTCTGCTAGCAAACGTGCAATCTTTGGACAATGAAATCGACGACGTGGAAGATTAAACTACCAATGGGACATTTAAAACTAACATCTTATGCTTCACGGAGTCGTGGCTGAACGACGACCATATCAACATACAGCTGGCTGGTCATACGATGTACCGGCAGGATAGACGGCGGCGTCTGGTCAGACAAGGGGCGGCGGACTATGTATTTTTGTAAATAACAGCTGGTGCACTATATCTAAGGAAGTCTCGAGCTATTGCTTGCCTGAGGTAGAGTATATTATGATAAGTTGTAGACCACACTACCTACCGAGAGAGTTCATCTGTATTCTTCTTATCTGTTTACATACCACCTCAGTCAGAGGTTGGCACTAAGATATCAGTGAATGAGCTGTATTCTGCCATAAGCAAACAGTTAAATGGTCACCCAGAGGTGGCGCTCCTAGTAGCCGGGGACTTTAATGCAGGGAAACTTGAATTAGTTTGACCAAATTCCTATCAGCATGTTAAATGTGCCACCAGAGGAAAAATACAACTCTGGACCACTTGTACTCCACACACAGAGACAAATACAAATCTCTCTCTCCATTTTACACATCTGACCATAATTCCATCCTCCTGATTCTATTTACAAAAATTAAAGCAGGAAGCATCCGTGACTAGTTCAATAAAAAAGTGGTCAGATGAAGCAGATGGAAAGCTACAGGACTGTTTTGCTATCACAGACTGGAACATGTTCTGGGATTCTTCCAATGGCATTGAAAAAATATATAAAAAATATATGCCATTTAGCAGACGCTTTTATCCAAAGCGACTTACAGTCATGTGTGCATACATTCTACGTATGGGTGGTCCCGGGGATCGAACCCACTACCCTGGCGTTACAAGCGCCATGCTCTACCAACTGAGCTACACAGGACCATTGAGGAGTATGTCACATCTATCATTGGCTTCATCAATAAATGCATCGATGACGTCGTCCCCACAGTTACCGTACGTACATACCCCAACCAGAAGCCATGGATAACAGGCAGCATCCGCACTGAGCTAAAGGCAAGAGCTGCCGCTTTCAAGGAGTGGGACTCTAACCCGGGAGTTTATAACAAATCCTGCTATGCCCTCCGATGAACCATCAAACAGGCAAAGCGTCAATAAAGGACCAAAATCGAGTCATACTACTACAACGGCTCTGACGCTCTTTGAATCTTGCAGGTCATGCAAACCATTACAGACTACAAAGGGACGCACAGCCGAGAGCTGCCCTATGACACGAACCTACAAGACGAGCTAAACTACTTCTATGCACCAGCTCTACCGGAAGATTGTGTGATCATGCTCTCCGCAGCCGATGTGAGTAAGACCTTTAGGCAGGTCAACATTCACAAGGCCGCAGGGATAGACGGATTACCAGGACATATACTGCGAGCATGCGCTGACCAACTGGCAAGTGTCTTCACTGACATGTTCAACCTCTCCGAGTCTGTAATACCAGCATGTTTTAAGCAGACCACCATGGTGCCTGTGCCCAAGAACACTAAGGTAACCTGCATAAATTGCTTCCGACCCGTAGCACTCACATCTGTAGCCATGAAGTGCTTTGAAAGGCTGGTCATGGCTCACAACACCATGATCCCAGAAACCCTAGACCCACTCCAATTTGCATACCACCACAACAGATCCACAGATGATGCAATCTCTATTGCACTCAACACTGCCCTTTCCCACCTGGACAAAAGGAACACCTATGTGAGAATGCTATTCATTGACTACAGGTCAGCGTTCAACACCAAATCAAATCAAATGTATTTATATAGCCCTTCATACATCAGCTGATATCTCAAAGTGCTGTACAGAAACCCAGCCAAAAACCTTAAACAGCAAGCAATGCAGGTGTAAAAGCACGGTGACTAGGAAAAACTCCCTAGAAAGGCCAAAACCTAGGAAGAAACCTAGAGAGGAACCAGGCTATGTGGGGTGGCTAGTCCTCTTCTGGCTGTGCCGGGTGGAGATTATAACAGAACATGGCCAAGATGTTCAAATGTTCATAAATGACCAGCATGGTCAAATAAAAATAATCACAGGCAGAACAGTTGAAACTGGAGCAGCAGCACAGCCAGGTGGACTGGGGACAGCAAGGAGTCATCATGCCAGGTAGCCCTGAGGCATGGTCCTAGGGCTCAGGTTCTCCGAGAGAGAGAGAGAAAGAAAGAGAGAAAGAGATAATTGTTATGCAGGTGAGTGAGGACCCAAAAGCGACTTAACAGAAACAGAGTTTATTCAAGTCCAGACAGAAAAATAGCAAATCCTGAATCCTTAACAGGAAATGTCCAAACGGGGATAACAGAAATCCTCTAGTTTGTAGAGGGGAATAACAGGATAAGCGGCCACAGACTGCAGGTCCCTTCGGGTAGGCGCAGGCCGTAGCTGACAGAGACACCTGCTCACACGCAGCATCTGAAGAAGGCAAAAACACGACAGGACGGAACAAGTACACAGCGAACAGCAAACAAGGATCCGACAAGGACAGAAGCAGAAACAGAGAGAGAAATAGGGACTTAATCAGAGGGCAAAATAGGGGACAGGTGTGAAAGAGTAAACGAGGTAGTTAGGAGAATGAGGAACAGCTGGGAGCAGGAACGGAACAATAGAGAGAGAGAGGGATAGAGAGAGGGAAAGAACCTAATAAGACCAGCAGGGGGAAACGAATAGAAGAGAAAGCACAGGGACAAGACATGACAATATATGACAAAACATGACAATAATTAGAGAGAGCATACTTAAATTCACACAGGACACCGGATAGGACAGGAGAAGTACTCCACATATAACAAACTGACCCTAGCCCCCGACACATGAACTACTGCAGCATAAATACTGGAGGCTGAGACAGGAGGGGTCAGGAGACACTGTTGCCCCGTCCGATGACACCCCCGGACAGGGCCAAACAGGAAGGATATAACCCCACCCACTTTGCCAAAGCACAACCCCCACACCACTAGAGGGATATCTTCAACCACCAACTTACCATCCTGAGACAAGGCCGAGTATAGCCCACAAAGATCTCCGCCACGGCACAACCCAAGGGGGGGCGCCAACCCAGACAGGAAGATCACATCAGTGACTCAACCCACTCAAGTGACGCACCCTTCCTAGGGACTGTATGAAAGAGCCCTAGTAAGCCAGTGACTCAGCCCCTTTAATAGGGTTAGAGGCAGAGAATCCCTGTGGAAAGAGGGGAACCGTCCAGGCAGAGACAGCAAGGGCGGTTCGTTGCTCCAGAGCCTTTCCGTTCACCTTCACACTCCTGGGCCTGTCCATAGTGCCGTCAAAGCTCATTAATAATTTAAGGAACCTGGGACTAAACACCTCCCTCTGCAACTGGATCCTGGACTTCCTGAAGGGCCGCCCCCAAGTGGTAAGGGTAGGTAACAACACATCCACCATGCTGATCCTCAACACAGAGGCCCCTCAAGGATGCATGCTCAGCCCCCTCCTGTACTCCCTGTTCGCTCATGACTGCATGACCAGGCATGACTCCAACACCATCCTTATTAAATTTGCCGTTGTTACAACAGTGGTAGGCCTGATCACCGACAACAACAAGACAGCCTATAGGGAGGAGGTCAGAGACCTGGCCGTGTGCAAGGACAACAACCTCTTCCTCAACATGATCAAGACAAATTAGATGATTGTGGACTACAGGAAAAAGAAGACCGAGCACGCCCCCATTCTCATCAATGGGGCTGCAGTGGAGCAGGTTGAGAGCTTCAAGTTCCTTGGTGTCAACATCACCAACAAACTAACATGGTCTAAGCACACCAAGACAGTTGTTATGTGGGCACGACAAAACCTATTTAAGGGCCAGCCATGCTGCCCTCTTCTGAGCCAATTGTAATTTTCCGAGGTCCCTCTTTGTGGCACCTAAACATAAGACTGAATAGTAGTCCAGGTGCAACAAAACTAAAGCCTGTGGAACCTGCCTTGTTGATGGTGTCGTTAAAAAGACAGAGCAGCGCTTAATTATTGGCAGACTTCTCCTCATCGTAGCTGCTGTATCAACGTTTTTATTTATTTTTATTTTACCCTTTTTACCCTTTTTCTCCCCAATTTCGTAGTATCCAATTATTAGTAGTTACTATCTTGTCTCATCAGTAAAAATGAAATCAGACCTTGTTGCATGTACAAAAATCTACAGTTTATATAGGAGTGGTTAAAACATGCTAATAATGGTCCTCTGAGTATATCAAAACAAGTTTGGTATAATGCCATCCAGCCCTGGAGTTGGCTGTCTTTGTTAGGAAGAAATAGTCGTCACACAGTTCGCAATGAGCCAGGTCACACAGTTCGCAACAAGTCATGTTAGCAGGCAATATTAACTAAATATGCAGGTGTAAAAATATATATGATTTTAAGAAAGGCATTGATGTTTATGGTTAGGTACACATGGAGCAACAACAGTCCTTTTTCGCAAATACGCACCGCATCGATTATATGCAATGCAGGACAAGATAGATACATTTACATTACATTTAAGTCATTTAGCAGACGCTCTTATCCAGAGCGACTTACAAATTGGTGCATTCACCTTATGACATCCAGTGGAACAGTCACTTTACAATAGTGCATCTAAATCTTAAAGGGGGGGGTGAGAAGGATTACTTATCCTATCCTAGGTATTCCTTAAAGAGGTGGGGTTTCAGGTGTCTCCGGAAGGTGGTGATTGACTCCGCTGTCCTGGCGTCGTGAGGGAGTTTGTTCCACCATTGGGGGGCCAGAGCAGCGAACAGTTTTGACTGGGCTGAGCGGGAACTGTACTTCCTCAGTGGTAGGGAGGCGAGCAGGCCAGAGGTGGATGAACGCAGTGCCCTTGTTTGGGTGTAGGGCCTGATCAGAGCCTGGAGGTACTGAGGTGCCGTTCCCCTCACAGCTCCGTAGGCAAGCACCATGGTCTTGTAGCGGATGCGAGCTTCAACTGGAAGCCAGTGGAGAGAGCGGAGGAGCGGGGTGACGTGAGAGAACTTGGGAAGGTTGAACACCAGACGGGCTGCGGCGTTCTGGATGAGTTGTAGGGGTTTAATGGCACAGGCAGGGAGCCCAGCCAACAGCGAGTTGCAGTAATCCAGACGGGAGATGACAAGTGCCTGGATTAGGACCTGCGCCGCTTCCTGTGTGAGACAGGGTCGTACTCTTCGAATGTTGTAGAGCATGAACCTACAGGAACGGGCCACCGCCTTGATATTAGTTGAGAACGACAGGGTGTTGTCCAGGATCACGCCAAGGTTCTTAGCGCTCTGGGAGGAGGACACAATGGAGTTGTCAACCGTGATGGCGAGATCATGGAACGGGCAGTCCTTCCCCGGGAGGAAGAGCAGCTCCGTCTTGCAGAGGTTCAGCTTGAGGTGGTGATCCGTCATCCACACTGATATGTCTGCCAGACATGCAGAGATGCGATTCGCCACCTGGCCACCTGGTCATCAGAAGGGGGAAAGGAGAAGATTAATTGTGTGTCGTCTGCATAGCAATGATAGGAGAGACCATGTGAGGTTATGACAGAGCCAAGTGACTTGGTGTATAGCATAAATGACCAGCAGAATAGGAGAGGAGGGCCTAGAACAGAGCCCTAGGGCCCAGGCCAGTTGGGGACACCAGTGGTGAGAGTCGCGTCAGGTAGTGAGGAGACAGATTCTCGCCACGCCACCTGGACACATAAACTAGGCATAAATACTGGAGGCTGAGACAGGACCTGTCAGGTAGGACACAATGACCGAGAATAGGAGAGGGCCTAGAACAGAGTGGGGGACACCGCGCGTGGTGAGGAGAGATGCCCAACTCGGAGAGGGTGGAGAGGAGGATCTGATGGTTCACAGTATCGAAGGCAGCGGATAGGTCTAGAAGGATGAGAGCAGAGGAGAGAGAGTTAGCTTTAGCAGTACGGAGCGCCTCCGTGATACAGAGAAGAGCAGTCTCAGTTGAATGACTAGTCTTGAAACCTGACTGATTTGGATCAAGAAGGTCGTTCAGAGAGAGATAGCGTGAGAGCTGGCCAAGGACGGCACGTTCAAGAGTTTTGGAGAGAAAAGAAAGAAGGGATACTGGTCTGTAGTTGTTGACATCGGAGGGATCGAGTGTAGGTTTTTTCAGAAGGGGTGCAACTCTCGCTCTCTTGAAGACGGAAGGGACGTAGCCAGCGGTCAGGGATGAGTTGATGAGCGAGGTGAGGTAAGGGAGAAGGTCTCCGGAAATGGTCTGGAGAAGAGAGGAGGGGATAGGGTCAAGCGGGCAGGTTGTTGGGCGGCCGGCCGTCACAAGACGCGAGATTTCATCTGGAGAGAGAGGGGAGAAAGAGGTCAGAGCACAGGGTAGGGCAGTGTGAGCAGAACCAGCGGTGTCGTTTGACTTAGCAAACAAGGATCGGATGTCGTCGACCTTCTTTTCAAAATGGTTGACGAAGTCATCTGCAGAGAGGGAGGAGGGGGGGGAGGAGGATTCAGGAGGGATGAGAAGGTGGCAAAGAGCTTCCTAGAGTTAGAGGCGGATGCTTGGAATTTAGAGTGGTAGAAAGTGGCTTTAGCAGCAGAGACATAGGAGGAAAATGTAGAGAGGAGGGAGTGAAAGGATGCCAGGTCCGCAGGGAGGCGAGTTTTCCTCCAGTAATATCATCACTTCCTCCAGTTTTCCTCTAGTAATATCATCAACCATGTGTAGTTAACTAGTGATTATGCTTGATTGATTGTTTTTTTATAAGATAAGTTTAATGCTAGCTAGCAACTTACCTTGCTGGCTTCTTACTGCATTCACATAACAGGCAGGCTGCTCGTGAAGTGCAATGTAAGGCAGGTGGTTATAGCATTGGACAAGTTAACTGTAAGGTTGCAAGATTGAATCCCCGAGCTGACAAGGTAAAAATCTGTCATTCTGCCCCTGAACAAGGCAGTTGACCCACCGTTCCTAGGCCGTCATTGAAAATAAGTTGTTCTTAACTGACTTGCCTAGTTAAATAAAGGTTAAAAAATTTCATTTTAAACATTTTTTTTTTTTTTAAATCATCCAAATCGGTGTCCAAAAATACAGATTTCCGATTGTTATGAAAACGTTAAATCAGCCCTAATTAATCGACCTCTAGTACATATGTTAATTTTACATTATTAATTGGAAAAAAATCCATACATTTAGCTTCGGTTAGTGGAGATGGAGACTGAAATTAAAAAACATTCTTAAAGTACTTCCTCTGTGACTCAATCATTTGTAAGTTTCAATACATTTTTTGGGTACCATTTCCAAATTTGGGCATTTTTTACTTATTCCATCCAGTTTGATTTATTTTTATAATATATAACACTGGATCTTTCTTGAATAAGTTCCTTTATTTTTGTTTTTCCTTTAAATCACTCAGTACCTCTATGGTACAGTTTATCTAACTGTACTGCTTCCTTTGTTAATATGGACTCTTTTGCTCTAAATTGATTTTGTTTTATAGATGAGTACTGAATTGCATGGCCTCTAAAGGCACATTTAAAAGTGTCCCATACAATAAGTGTATCTGCTGTACCTATGTTTTGTCGGAGAAAAATCAGTTATCAATTCTTCTATCCTAGTTATAAACAAGTTATCATCCAGTAGGCTGATTAAATTTCCAATATCCTCGCTCATGTGGAAATTATGTATTTGCCAATTATGTGATGATCCGACCGCATTCTGTCCCCTATCAACACTATCTTTTGTTGCCAGAGAGAATGACATAAGAAAGTAATCAAGATGACTAGCTTGATTAAGCCTCTGCCATATACAGTATATCTCACTAGGTCAGGGTATTTAAGCCTCCATATACCACTAATTCCAATATATCCATGACATTCATGATTTCCTTAAGTGCCTGAGGGTGATAGTTTGTAGTGTGATTTCCTTTACGGTCCATAGAGGTATTTAAATCCATATTAAAATATCCCACCATAATAATAGAGTCTGGTGTTGCTTGTAGAGTTGATAAATGAGTTTCCTGTAAACAATAGATATTATATTCCTTCTCTTTTAGCCAGGTGAATACTGATCGACTTTTCTCATTATCTGCTAAGCCAGTATAATTATAACTGGCTATTCTTATTTCACCACTTAACATAATGAGACTAGATTCAATTCTGTTTATCAAAATATATGTTTGTAAACATACCATTAAAAAGTGACATGATGATTGAGTGTCTATATAGCTGTACCATGAATATTTGCACATTTTCACCTGCTAAAACCCCTCCTCATCCGGAGCTGGGTTTTCATCCCAATCCCCGGCAGACCACCCCTAACCCATCCTTCAAAAAGAGTACATAGTGCCACTCACAGAACAGAAACAGATAACCGCCTAATGCATTTCCATCGCCCTCACCTCAATTTGTATTATATACTGTATATAGTTGAAGTCGGAAGTTTACATACACCTTAGCCAAATACATTTAAACTAAGTTTCACAATTCCTGACATTTAATCCTAGTAAAAATTGCCTGTCTTAGGATCATCATTTTATTTTAAGAATGTGAAATGTCAGAATAGTAGTAGAGAGAACAATTTATTTGAGCTTTTGTTTCTTTCATCACATTCCCAGAGGGTCAGATGCTCACATGCTACCAAACATTAAATGAGTGTACTGTCTTTAAAATTGTTTAACATGGGTCAAACACCTTGAGTAGCCTTCCACAAACTTCCCACAATAAGTTGGGTGAATTTTGGCCCATTCCTCCTGACAGAGCTGGTGTAACTGAGTCGGGTTTGTAGACCTCCTTGCTCGCACACGCTTTTTCAGTTCTGCCCACACATTTTCTATAGGATTGAGGTCAGGGCTTTGTGATGACCACTCCAATACCTTGACTTTGTTGTCCTTAAACCATTTTGCCACAACTTTGGAAGTATGCTTGGGGTCATTGTTCATTTGGAAGACCCATTTGTGACCAAGCTTTAACTTCCTGACTGATGTCTTGAGATGTTGCTTCAATATATCCACATAATTTCCTCCCTCATAGTGCAATCTCTTTTGTGAAGTGCACCAGTCCCTCATGCAGCAAAGCACCTCCACAACATGATGCTGCCACCCCCGTGCTTCATGGTTGGGATGGTGTTTTTCGGCTAGCAAGCCTCCCCCTTTTTCCTACAAACATAACAATGGTCATTATGGCCAAACAGTTCTACTTTTGCTTCATCAGACCAGAGGGCATTTCTCCAAAAAGTACGATGTTTGTCCCCATGTGCAGTTGCAAACCGTAGTCTGGCTCTTTTTTATGGAGGGTTTGAAGCAGTGGCTTCTTCCTTGCTGAGCGGCCTTTCTGGTTATGTCGATATAGGACTTGTTTTAATGCGGATACAGATACTTTTGAAACCTGTTTCCTCCAGCATCTTGACAAGGTCTTTTGCTGTTGTTCTGGGATTGATTTGCACTTTTCGCTCCAAAGTACGTTCATCTCTAGGAGACAGAACGTGTCTCACTCCTGAGCGGTATGATGGCTGTATGGTCCCATGGTGTTTATACTTGCGTACTATTGGTTGTACAGATGAATGTGTTACTTCCAGCTGTTTGTAAATTGCTCCCACAGAAGAACCAGACTTGTGGAGGTCTATAATTTTTTCTGAGGTCTTGGCTGATTTCTTTTGATTTTCCCATGATGTAAAGCAAAGAGGCACTGAGTTTGAAGGTGGGCCTTGAAATACATCCACAGGTACACCTCCAATTGACTCAAATGATGTCAATTAGCCTATCAGAAGCTTCTAAAGCCATGACATAATTTTCTGTAATTTAGTTAACTTCTGACCCACTGGAATTGTGATACAGTGAAATAAGCTGTCTGTAAACAATTGATTGGAAAATGACTTGTGTCATGCACAAAGTAGATGTCCTAACCGACTTGCCAAAACTATAGTTTGTTAACAAGAAATGTGTAGAGTAGTTGAAATCACTCCAACCTAAGTGTATGTAAACTTCCGACTTCAAGTGTGTGTGTATTATATATATATTTTTTAACCCTGTTTCTTATTTTCCATAATTAGCTATTCATATTTGTAGTAATGTCAGTAATTTATGCAAATGATTTTTACCTCTCACCATTACCAAAATTACATTAAGGCAAGCAATTAT
Organism: Oncorhynchus gorbuscha; assembly: GCF_021184085.1. Classification (NCBI taxonomy): domain Eukaryota; kingdom Metazoa; phylum Chordata; class Actinopteri; order Salmoniformes; family Salmonidae; genus Oncorhynchus; species Oncorhynchus gorbuscha. The sequence continues at coordinate 83,087,955 of NC_060190.1, forward strand.
TATATGAGCAAACACTTATTGTGAATCATCCTATATTGTCCCTAACATCTTGTACTCCCTCTCAACAGTTGTGGGACACACACAACCATTTTCCCCCCACAACAACTATAGACTCAGATTCTCAACATTTGCACCAACTCAAGAAAGTTCTTTATTTACGAATGCATATACAGTTGCAGCTGTATGAGAAGGCATGCAAAACTGATTTTAAAAAAGGGCAGAAATGAGGAGATTTCCTTTTTTTTCCTTCACCTTTATTAACCAGGTAGGTAATGTGCATATATGATATGCAAATATGTACATATTCTTATTCATTCTTTTACAATTGTGTGTATAAGGTGGTTGTTGTGAAATTATTAGATTACTTGTTAGATATTACTGCATGGTCGGAACTAGAAGCACAAGCATTTCGCTACACTCGCATTAACATCTGCTAACCATATGCATGTGACCAATAAAATTTGATTTGATTTATTTAGAGATCCTGGGGTGCAAAAGAGCAAGAGGGTAAGTAATAATAAGGGGATGAGGTAGTTGGGTGTGCTATTCACGGATTGCCAGTGTACAGGTACTGTGATCGGTAAGCTGCTCAGACAGCTGATGCTTAAAGTCAGAGAGGGAGATATAAGACTCCAGCTTCATAGATTTTTGGAATTCGTTACAGTCAGTGGCAGCAGAGAACTAGAAGGAAAGGCGGCCAAAGTAAGAATTGGCTTTGGGGATGACCAGTGCAATATACCTGCTGAAGTGCGTGCTATGGGTGGGAGTTGCTATGGTGACCAGTGAGCTGAGATAAGGCAGGGCTTTACCTAGCAAAGACTTGTAGATGACCTGGAGCCAGTGGGTTTGGCGACGTATATCTAGTGAGGGCCAGCCAACGAGAGCATACAGTTCGCAATGGTGGGTAGTATATGGGGCTTGGGTGATACGGATGGCATTGTGATAGACTACATCCAATTTGCTGAGTAGAGTGTTGGGGGCTATTTTGTAAATGACATCGTCGAAGACAAGGATCGGTAGGATAGTCAGTTTTACGAGGTTATTTTTTTATTTATTTTTTTTTTTTTATTTCACCTTTATTTAACCAGGTAGGCTAGTTGAGAACAAGTTCTCATTTGCAACTGCAACCTGGCCAAGATAAAGCATAGCAGTGGGAACAGACAACACAGTTACACATGGAGTAAACAATTAACAAGTCAATAACACAGTAGAAAAAAGGGGGAGTCTATATACAATGTGTGCAAAAGGCATGAGGAGGTAGGCAAATAATTACAATTTTGCAGATTAGCACTGGAGTGATAAATGATCAGATGGTCATGTACAGGTAGAGATATTGGTGTGCAAAAGAGCAGAAAAGTAAATAAATAAAAACAGTATAAAAACAGTATGGGAATGAGGTAGGTGAAAATGGGTGGGCTATTTACCAATAGACTATGTACAGCTGCAGCGATTGGTTAGCTGCTCAGATAGCTGATGTTTGAAGTTGGTGAGGGAGATAAAAGTCTCCAACTTCAGCGATTTTTGCAGTTCGTTCCAGTCACAGGCAGCAGAGTACTGGAACGAAAGGCGGCCAAATGAGGAGTTGGCTTTAGGGATGATCGGTGAGATACACCTGCTGGAGCGCGTGCTACGGATGGGTGTTGCCATCGTGACCAGTGAACTGAGATAAGGCGGAGCTTTACCTAGCATGGACTTGTAGATGACCTGGAGCCAGTGGGTCTGGCGACGAATATGTAGGGCCAGCCGACTAGAGCATACAAGTCGCAGTGGTGGGTGGTATAAGGTGCTTTAGTGACAAAACGGATGGCACTGTGATAGACTGCATCCAGTTTGCTGAGTAGAGTGATGGAAGCCATTTTTTAGATGACATCGCCGAAGTCGAGGATCGGTAGGATAGTCAGTTTTACTAGGGTACGCTTGGCGGCGTGAGTGAAGGAGGCTTTGTTGCGGAATAGAAAGCTGATTCTTGATTTGATTTTCGATTGGAGATGTTTGATATGAGTCTGGAAGGAGAGTTTGCAGTCGAGCCAGACACCTAGGTACTTATAGATGTCCACATATTCAAGGTCGAAACCATCCAGGGTGGTGATGCTAGTCGGGCATGCGGGTGCAGGCAGCGTTCGGTTGAAAAGCATGCATTTGGTTTTACTAGCATTTAAGAGCAGTTGGAGGTCACGGAAGGAGTGTTGTATGGCATTGAAGCTCGTTTGGAGGTTAGATAGCACAGTGTCCAATGACGGGCCGAAAGTATATAGAATGGTGTCGTCTGCGTAGAGGTGGATCAGGGAATCGCCCGCAGCAAGAGCAACATCATTGATATATACAGAGAAAAGAGTCGGCCCGAGAATTGAACCCTGTGGCACCCCCATAGAGACTGCCAGAGGACCGGACAGCATGCCCTCCGATTTGACACACTGAACTCTGTCTGCAAAGTAATTGGTGAACCAGGCAAGGCAGTCATCCGAAAAACCGAGGCTACTGAGTCTGCCGATAAGAATATGGTGATTGACAGAGTCGAAGGCCTTGGCAAGGTCGATGAAGACGGCTGCACAGTACTGTCTTTTATCGATGGCGGTTATGATATCGTTTAGTACCTTGAGTGTGGCTGAGGTGCACCCATGACTGGCTCGGAAACCAGATTGCACAGCGGAGAAGGTACGGTGGGTTTCGAGATGGTCAGTGACCTGTTTGTTGACTTGGCTTTCGAAGACCTTAGATAGGCAGGGCAGGATGGATATAGGTCTGTAACAGTTTGGGTCCAGGGTGTCTCCCCCTTTGAAGAGGGGGATGACTGCGGCAGCTTTCCAATCCTTGGGGATCTCAGACGATATGAAAGAGAGGTTGAACAGGCTGGTAATAGGGGTTGCGACAATGGCGGCGGATAGTTTCAGAGAGGGTCCAGATTGTCAAACCCAGCTGATTTGTACGGGTCCAGGTTTTGCAGCTCTTTCAGAACATCTGCTATCTGGATTTGGGTAAAGGAGAACCTGGAGAGGCTTGGGCGAGGAGCTGCGGGGGGGGCGGAGCTGTTGGCCGAGGTCGGAGTAGCCAGGCGGAAGGCATGGCCAGCCGTTGAGAAATGCTTATTGAAGTTTTCGATAATCATGGATTTATCGGTGGTGACCGTGTTACCTAGCCTCAGTGCAGTGGGCAGCTGGGAGGAGGTGCTCTTGTTCTCCATGGACTTCACAGTGTCCCAGAACTTTTTGGAGTTGGAGCTACAGGATGCAAACTTCTGCCTGAAGTAGCTGGCCTTAGCTTTCCTGACTGACTGCGTGTATTGGTTCCTGACTTCCCTGAACAGTTGCATATCACGGGGACTATTCGATGCTATTGCAGTCCGCCACAGGATGTTTTTGTGCTGGTCGAGGGCAGTCAGGTCTGGAGTGAACCAAGGGCTGTATCTGTTCTTGGTTCTGCATTTTTTGAACGGAGCATGCTTATCTAAAATGGTGAGGAAGTTACTTTTAAAGAATGACCAGGCATCCTCAACTGACCTGATGAGGTCAATGTCCTTCCAGGATACCCGGGCCAGTTCAATAAGAAAGGCCTGCTCACAGAAGTGTTTTAGGGAGCGTTTGACAGTGATGAGGGGTGGTCATTTGACTGCGGCTCCGTGGCGGATACAGGCAATGAGGCAGTGATCGCTGAGATCCTGGTTGAAGACAGCGGAGGTGTATTTGGAGGGCCAGTTGGTCAGGATGACGTCTATGAGGGTACCCTTGTTTACGGAGTTAGGGTTGTACCTGGTGGGTTCCTTGATGATTTGTGTGAGATTGAGAGCATCTAGCTTAGACTGTTGGACTGCCGGGGTGTTAAGCATATCCCAGTTTAGGTCACCTAACAGAACAAACTCTGAAGCTAGATGGGGGGCGATCAATTCACAAATGGTGTCCATGGCACAGCTGAGAGCTGAGGGGGGTTGGTAGCAGGCGGCAACAATGAGAGACTTATTTCTGGAGAGAGTAATTTTCAAAATTAGTAGTTCGAACTGTTTGGGTATGGACCTGGAAAGTATGACATTACTTTGCAGGTTATCTCTGCAGTAGACTGCAACTCCTCCCCCTTTGGCAGTTCTATCTTGTCGGAAGATGTTATAGTTGGGTATGGAAATCTCTGAATTTTTGGTGGCCTTCCTGAGCCAGGATTCAGACACGCAAGGACATCAGGGTTAGCAGAGTGTGCTAAAGCAGTGAGTAAAACAAACTTAGGGAGGAGGCTTCTGATGTTGACATGCATGAAACCAAGGCTTTTTCGATCACAGAAGTCAACAAATGAGGGTGCCTGGGGACATGCAGGGCCTGGGTTTACCTCCACATCACCCGCGGAACAGAGAAGGAGTAGTATGAGGGTGCGGCTAAAAGCTATCAAAACTGGTCGCCTAGAGCGTTGGGGACAGAGAATAAGAGGAGCAGGTTTCTGGGCATGGTAGAATATATTCAGGGCATAATGCGCAGACAGGGGTATGGTGGGGTGCGGGTACAGCGGAGGTAAGCCCAGGCACTGGGTGATGATGAGAGAGGTTGTATCTCTGGACATGCTGGTTGTAATGGGTGAGGTCACCGCATGTGTGGGAGGTGGGACAAAGGAGGTAACAGGGGTATGAAGAGTGGAACTCGGGGCTCCATTGTGAACTAAAACAATGATCACTAACCTGAACAACAGTGTACAAGGCATATTGACATTTGAGAGAGACATACAGCGAGGCATACAGTAATCACAGGTGTTGAATTGGGAAAGCTAGCTAAAACAGTAGGTGAGACAGCAACAGCTAGTCAGCTAGCTCAACAAACAGCAGGTAAAATGGCGTTGACTAGGCAACGGGGCCGACAGATAAAACAAACAAGCAGAATGGAGTACCGTGATTAATGGACAGTCCAACGTGCATCAGCTATGTAGCCAAGAGATCAGTGTCCAGGGGGCAGCGGTGGATGGGCAGGGAAGCTGGACTGGCGAGTGTTATCCAGGTAAAAAAAAACTAACAATGACTAAATAGCTTGTAGCTAGTTAGCTGGTTAGCGTCTGGAGGTTCTTGAGTGTGTTCTAAAAAATTAAAAATAATAGCGATTCCGTATCACAATGGGTGAGGCAGGTTTCCGGAAGGTATAAACAATTTAAAAATCAAAAAGAGATAGAAAGTATATGGGTCCAGAGAGTGTTTGGGACGCGGCAATTCAGACGGTTAGCAGGCCTGTGCTAACAAGCTAACAGTTCGTAGGCCCGGCCTAGACAGGGTAGCAGGGGTGTGCTACAGGTGCTCTGGCCGGGCTAGCTTCAAGCTAAGTGGGTGGAAACGCTAGCCAGGGGTAATCATCCGGGGTTGCAGTTTAGCTAGATAGCTAGTTGTGAAGATCCAGCTGAAAAATGTTCCGTTTGCGGTGGGAATCCGGGGATGAAAAATAAATAGGTCCGTTATGCTCTGGTTAGAGTCGCGTTGTTCGAACTGGCGAGAGCTTTCCGGGCTAAAGGTTAGCTGATGACCGGTTAGCTGAAGACCGCTAGCATAGCTGGTGGATTAGCTGGCTTCAGTTGAGGGGTTTCGGTTCCGAAGTAAATATAAATACTTTAGGAAAAATAGCTACATTGGGTGAGGCGGGTTGCAGGAGAGTATTTGGAAGCTTCGGTTTAGCAAAATGTTTTTAAAGAGGTATGCAAAGAAAAACTATGTAAAAAAACGAAAAAGAAGCGATATATACAGGGGACAGGACGACAGGACGACTTACTGCTACGCCATCTTGGAATTCATGATGTTTGGCAGCATGAGTGAAGGAGGCTTTGTTGCAAAATAGGAAGACGATTTTAGATGTAATTTTAGATCGGGAGATGCTTAATGTGAGTATGGAAATAGAGTTTACAGTCTAACCAGACACCTACGTATTTGTACTTGTCCACATATTCTAGGTCAGAACCGTCCAGAGTAGTGATGCTAGCCGGGCGGGAGGTTGCTGGCAGCAATCGGTTGAAGAGCATGCACTTAGTTTTACTAGCATTTGAAAGCAGTTGGATGCCACGGAAGGAGTGTTGTATGTCGTTGAAGAACGTTTGGAGGTTTGTTAGCACAGTGTCCAAAGAGGGGCCAGAAGTATACCAAATGGTGTCGTCTGTGTAGAGGTGGATCAGAGAATCACCACCAGCATGAGCGACTTCATTGATATATTAACCATGGTCACATCCTAGATGATGGTCAGATATACCCCCTTCCCCCTTCCCCTGAAACACCCTTAACATGGTCCCCCGTAGTGACCATATTCCCAAGCAACTCTGTGCAGTCAGACCTTTGATTTTGTGCCTCCAGGGCCACAATAACATGCCCTCTCTCTGAATGTCCGAGTGTGACCCCCTCCCCATAGGTTACTGCAGCTAGTGTTGCCAGCACTGCCACTGCCTCAGTGGAGGCACCCCACCGGGAAATCCCCACCGGCTAGGTACAAGGCCGCCAAGGTTCTCATTAGCAGTTTTGAGAATGTCCTTGTATATCATGTTCTCCCTTTAGGGGGCTTTGGCTTAGCAGGACCAACTCTGCCAAGCAGGCTCAGAATCTTGAAGGGGCAGTGCTGCTCTAGGTCTCTGACGGCATTTTGGCTGCATACAGACTGCTTATAGCAGGCCCATGAAACAGTTAGGGACTTCTCCTCAGTATCTGGGTCGTTCAGGTGGGTGTCTATGGTATAGGGTTGTGGACTGTTTCATCAATATAGGACCATAAATAAATAAATTAAATGTATATATATTTTTTTTAAATGTAGTTACCCATGATAGGACAATAAATTATATGTATAATTTATTTTAAAACACTGTTCCACCATGATAGGATAATAAATACATTAGGTGTATAATTTATTTTAAAACACTGTTCCACCACGATAGGACAATAAATAAATAAGTATAATTATAATAATAATGTATAATTCATTATAAAATGTATATCCCTCATATGCACAACACTGAAAGCTTTCTCACAATCCCTGCTCACAGAAATACATTGGTTCAACCATTTCCTTTCTCACTCAACGCCACACTTTCTCAAACACCATACTCAATACATACACACAGAGTCTTCTGTTTTTATCTCAACCATGTTGAATTTGTGCCTTTGTGTTCCAATTAGTTATATTTGAAGATAGAAAAGCTATAATGTTTGTTGTATTATTACAATCCATAACAGGGCTAGAATTGTGCATTTCATTATTTGCCTCCTCTATGAGAACTTTGTAATTTAAAAAAAGCCATGGAGTAGTCTGTGTCTCCCATAGTTTTGTCACAAAAACTGTTGTTTTAAATGGCAGACTGAAGGGTGGGTGCAGCGGCAGGTGGCACTTATCATACGAATGCTGTTATTTTATCTAAAACATCAGGTGTACTCCAACCCCAGCTAAGTAACTAATGCAAAGATTTAAAGCGCAATTATGGGTTTTATCTCCAGTACTTTGCCATGATTGTCAGTTATGTAGCTGCTCTACTGATAATCTCAGTGCATCCTTGCTGGGATGACACAAATCTACTGCCGGAGAATACCAACACCAGACACATTGGTTCACCGTTCCACGGGAGCGGACAGTACACAGCATACCATAATATTCTGAATAATGGCCAAGTCTACCTCGCTCCCTATTCTACTGAACCGCTTAGGCGTAACAAACACAAGTCCAACATTTTTCGGAAACTGTTAAACTACCTGTTCACTACACTCCAGCTCTCCAGGAAGTAGCTATATGTGGCTATATGCGATCTCTGACTCTGCTTCTGGTAAGCAAGCTGTTTTAATTAGTTCCCCGCCTCCAGTGCAGGCGGGAGGGATAGTTAATTGCACTACCGAACTGCCCCTAATCAAAACGAAACAAAACGGTTAACCCAGCCGTCAGAAAACCCAGAAAATCTAACTTTTTTCAATGTGTTAATCCCTCTCGAGTCATCTGGGATCCACGAGGTAAGCCCAAGGGACTACTAGGAGGGCACTTGAACATTTGTAGTGTCGTTCCAAAAAGTGATCAAATTCAACATCTACTCACAGACTCCAACCTTGACTTCCTCTGCCTCTCAGAGACATGGCTCCATAAAAACTCTCCATCTGCTGCTTTGATTGTGATTGGCTACAATGTTTTCAGGAGAGACAGGATTGAAGGAAGAGGAGGGGGTGTGATGATTTACATTAAAGAACATATCCGATGTAAACAAATTGAGTGGTCATGTGATAATGAACTAGAATGTATTGGTCTGAATGTTACACTGTCTCCCCAAATGTATTTTGTCCTTAGTGGAATGTGTAGACCACCTTGTACCAAAAGTGTGTTTTTTGATCAGTTTAATAACATTGCTTAGGGAATGGGATTTTGGGAAAGAGATCATCATTTTAATATTAATTATGAAGACAAGTCTTGTAGGAAATCCCTCAAACGGATCACTAATACCTTTGACCTTACACAGCTAGTTAAAGGGCCAACCAGGGTGACTTGTTGCTCTGGACCTAAGGAAGGCTTGTGATACTGTTAAGAGTGTTGTCCACTCTTAGCTATGTGGGCGTGCCCCAAGGGTCAATACTGGGGCCCCTCCTGTTCAGCCTGTACATTAACCTTTTGTGACTAGGGGGTAGTATTTTCATTTTTGGAAAAATAACGTTCCCGTAGTAAATGGATATTTTGTCAGGACAAGATGCTAGAATATGCATATAATTGACAGCTTAGGATAGAAAACACTCTAAAGTTTCCAAAACTGTAAAAATATTGTCTGTGAGTATAACAGAACTGATGTTGCAGGCGAAAGCCTGAGAAAAATCCAATCCGGAAATGCCTCATGTTTTGAAAGCGCTGCGTTCCAATGCGTCCCTATTGAGCAGTGAATGGGCTATCAACCAGATTACTTTTTCTCCGTATTCTCCAAGGTGTCTACAGCATTGTGACGTAGTTTTATGCATTTATGTTGAAGAATACCCGTAAGCGGCTACATTGCGCAACTGGTCACCTGATGGCTCCCAGAGTGATTCTCGCCTAAAATACAGAGGTAGCCATTATTCCAATCGGTCCTACTGAAAAAACAATTGTCCCGGTGGATATATTATCGAATAGATATTTGAAAAACACCTTGAGGGTTGATTATGGTGAGGCTGGCTTCTGGGTTGGATGGCGCTGTGTTAAGAAGCAGTGCGGTTGGGTTGTGTATCGGAGGACGCATGACTTTCAACCTTAGTCTTTCCCGAGCCTGTACGGGAGTTGTACCGATGAGACAAGATAGTAGCTACTAAACAATTGGATACCACGAAATTGGGGAGAAAAAAAAAGAAAATTTGGCAACGATTGGGCGTTCATACCTCTGCCCGAATCGGTGTACATGTTCAGTTGGATTTTGTCGATAGCTTTGGGTGGGATCTGAAGCGCTGTAAGGAGGACCTTTCTAACTACAGATTCAGGAAGTTGTCCTTTCTCTTGGATACCTGTAAGTACCAGATTCTCTCTCATGGATCTAGTCTGTATGTCAAGTAAGGCTTCTCTCAAAACGATGTTCTCCTTTTTAAGTTCATTAACTTCGGTTTCAATCTTATTGACCGCTCCTTTTAGCTTGTGTTTTTCTCCAATGTTGAGGCTTTTTCATCTCTCATCTCGAGGCCTTCAACTCTTTTATACCTTACTGACTAGTTCAAGTAAACCCAGTTTGTCATTTATTGATTTGAACTTCTTATGGCTGGGGGCAGTATTAAGTAGCTTGGAGGAATAAGGTGCCCAGAGGTGCCCAGAGTAAACTGCCTGCTCCTCAGTTCCAGTTGCTAATATATTGTGGCAAAGAAGGGGGTCGAGTGATAAATGGCAGATATGTGAGAGCAGAACTAATAAACGGGCTCTGCCCGATCACTAAAATGGCCACCCCTGTCAGAACTACAGATCACAAAATGGCCGAGGGATCGAGGGATCAAAAAGTCAAATATTGAGTGGTCTAGCCCAATTGTGATGGTCTCCAAGCCCGATGGGTCTTTGCGGTTCTGTAATGACTTTCGGAAGGTAAATGAAATTTCCAAGTTTGATGCCTACCCCATGCCCCGAGTAGATGAACTACTGGAGAAAATTGGTAATGCTCGGTACATTACGACCCTTGATCTGACAACAGGATACTGGAAAATTCCTCTGACCCCCAGGGCCAAAGAAAAGACAGCCTTTGCAACACCTGACGGTTTGTTTCAATACACCGTCATGCCATTCGGCTTACACGGGGCCCCAGCCACCTTTCAACGGCTCTAGGACAAAAACCTAAAACCGCACCAAGCATACGCTGCAGCTTATTTAGATGACGTGGGGATCTACAGCCCAGATTGGGAGTCCCACTTACCCCGGGTACAGGCATTGTTAGACGCCCTTAGAAAGGCAGGGCTCACGGCAAACCCTGCCAAGTGTTATGTGGGGTTAGAGGAAACAGAGTATCTGGGATACACTGTGGGAAGAGGGTTAATCAAACCCCAACGTAAGAAGGTGAAGGCAATTAGAAAATGGCCGAAACCAGTAAATAAAAAGCAGGTTCGAGCCTTCCTAGGGCTGACCGGTTACTACCGGAAGTTCATCCCAAGTTATGCCACAGTGGTCGCCCCACTTACCGACATGACTAGAGCCAGAGGGCCAAACATGGTCAAATGGGATGAAAGGGCCACCAAAGCATTTAGGACATTACAGGAGGCTCTCTGCTGTAATCCAGTGCTGGTGGTACCCGACTTTGAGAGAGAGTTTGTGGTTCAGACGGATGCCTCAGAGGTAGGCTTGGGAGCAGTGCTATCCCAAGAGGTAGAAGGGGTGGAACACCCCATCCTGTTTTTAAGCAGGAAGCTGGAACCACAGGAAACCAACTACTCAGTTGTTGAGAAAGAGGCGCTGGCAGTAACGTGGGCTCTAGAAAGCCTGAAATACTACCTGCTGGGGCGCCACTTCACCCTCATCAATGACCATGCCCCACTCACCTGGATGCATAGGGCTAAAGAGAAGAACGCTTGGGTGATGCTGTGGTTTTTGAGTCTCCAACCGTTTCATTTGACTTGAAACACAGAGCAGGGAAGGAAATGTGAAACGTGGATGGGTATTCCCGCATGCGCGCATATTTTGCTGCGGTAGCCCGACCTAGGGGGTTGGTTGTAGGGGGAGAGATGTGTGGCAAAGTGGAGGGTCGAGTGATAAATGGCAGATATGTGAGAGCAGAACTAATAAACGGGCTCTGCCAGATCACTAAAATGGCCAACACCGTGTCAGAAATATAGATCACAAAATGGCCGACCGCCAAAACTTCAAGTCCCAGAAGCAAGGGGAACCCTCAGAAGGTGGAGCCGACCCACAGATAAAGGGTCAAGAAAAACCAGTAAGAGGGAGAGAGAGGGCTGGAAGGATCTATGAACAATAGAGAAAGAGACAATAGAGATTGGCTGGATTTACCGTGTATGAGCTGGATTGTTTGGACTTACCTGTTGGCGTTTGGACCTGGACCTACCGAGAACCCGATTCGTGTACCGAACCCTGCTATCCTTGACCTCGCCTACGGCCTGGGTGGACCAGGACGGAGAAACAAACACACAGGTACTGTCCTGTTCGAAAGAACTCTCATTCTTGGGTGATTTGGTGACAGTTTACCACTTAATTTGTGACAAACACTCCTAACCTTGAAATTTGCCACAATATGCATATTATTAGTATATTTTCATAGAAAACACTCTGAAGTTTCTGTAACGAAAATTTTTGATATTTCATCTGCAACTAGTGAACGCGCTTCGTGAGTTTTGATTTGTTTACCAAACGCGCTAACAAAAGTAGCTATTTGGATGTAAATGATGGACATTATTGAACAAATCAAACATTTATTATGGAACTGGGATTCCTGGGAGTGCATTCTGATGAAGATCATCAAAGGTAAGTGAATATTTATAATGTTATTTTTGACTTCTGTTGACTCCAACATGGCACATATATGTATTTCTTGTCTGAGCGCCGTTCTCAGATTGCATGGTTTGCTTTTTCCGTAAAGCTTTTTTGAAATCTGACACAGCAGTTTCATTAAGGAGAAGTGTATGTAATGTTCCATGGATAACACTTGTATTTATCAACATTTATAATGAGTATTTCTGTAAATTGACATGGCGCTCTGCAAAATCACCGGATGTTTTTGGAACTACTGAACATAATGCTACAATGTAAACTCAGATTTTTTTATTTATCAATATGAACTTTATCAAACAAAACATACATGTATTGTGTAACATGAAGTCCTATGAGTGTCATCTGATGAAGATCAAAGGTTAGTGATTCATTTGATCTATATTTGTGCTTTTTGTGACTCCTCTCTTTGGCTGGAAAATGGCTGTGTTTTTCTGTGGGTCGAACCTAACATAATCGTTTGTGGTGCTTTCGCTGTAAACCCTATTTTAAATCAGACACTGTAGTGGCAATAACAACAAGATTACCATTAAAATGGTATAAGGTCCATGTATGTTTGAGGAATTTTAATTTTGAGATTTCTGTTGTTTTGAATTTGGCGCCCTGCACTTTTACTGGCTGTTGTCATATAGACAGGATTTCAGCCCTAAGAAGTTAACAGATCGGTTTTGACCTTTACCCGGTGATTAAAATAGTAAATCTTTCTTGACCTGGAGGCTTGCTTTAGTTTTTGCTTATAAGCAGGAATCAGGAGCCTCTTAGAGCTACCCCCCTACTTTTTTCTATTTCCGCCTGAAGACATACCCAAATCTAACTGCCTGTAGCTCAGGATATGCATATTCTTGGTACCATTTGAAAGAAAACACTCTGAAGTTTGTGTAAATGTGAATTGAATATAGGAGAATATAACACAATAGATCTGGTTTAGATAATACAATGAAAAAAACATATGTTTTTTCTATTTATTGTTGTATCATCTTTAAAATAAATGAACAAGATAAAACATTCAGATAGGATGATGAGGACAATTTCAGTGAAAAACATAAGAGGGCAACAGTACTTGTGCAAAGTTTCAGAATGATAACTTTCAAAATGAGTGTGCTACATGACATTTATCATGAAGTCACCCAGGTGTCCCACACAAGTAGCCCAAATGTACCCAAGTGGCCAAATTGGGGAAGTTATACATTTGGAATGGAATAACTATATACAAAATACCAAAATGTTATTCTAACACCGCCCCCCCCCAAAAAAAATGATTAAAAACATGAAAAATATATATACATTTACAAAATAACACTTTCAGTATTTGGAAGACACTCTACACCATATTGTGCTGCTGATGCCAGGTGCCATAGCACATCCATGCCTGCAGAAATACATTTGGGCAGATGAACACCACTTGTGGCAGGAGCTGGATGAACCAGCTTCAGTGGGGGATGGACACCTTGGCACTAGGGGTTCCCATTCGGAGTCAGTGTCACTGTGAAAGAAAATGTTCATTTAGAATAGTTTCACATATGAGCCCTGTATCAACAGGTATAATAAACAGATATATATATATATAGAGTACAGGGAACATAAGGTTGAATATATTATTATAGACCTGCTAGATCTACTGTCTCATTTATATTATGACATATCAGCTAGATCTGCTGTCTTAATTATATTACAACAGACCAGCTGTATCTACTGTCTCCATTTCACTTAGGCCATTGTTGTGGACCTGCCCTCCCCTCAACAGCCTCAAATAGGCTATGTCATTTCACAAATAAGATGTTATATTATTAATTTCAAACAATGGCATTAGCATGAGAAGAACTTACCAGTCCAAAAAGATGTCCTCTCTATTCCTCCATTTGGGAATTGCTCAATGAATCGTCCTCGATCAATTTCTTCTAAAATTGTGTGTACATCTGTATATCTAGACTTAGATTTAGCTTTCCCCGAGTTAGTCACCAAACTAATTCATATATAAACAGCTGAAGATGCGCTTTACCAAAACAATGCTGTGCTCAACATGCGTGGCTCCTTCCGGTATGAATCGTCAATGGCAAATAAACCTCTTTACGCCGGAGTTTACTACATGGGTTGGTCTTCGAACATATAAACATTACATATTGCCGTTTAACTCAGCTCATTGGCTATCTACCCAACTAGATTTCAAGATGTTAAAATACAGTCAATCAACAAAACAGTGGGCAAATCATTGGTGCACAATGATGTCATTACTTGTTGTCTTCAAATCGGTTTCTTTCAGTCGATACGTCCCGCGAAATGACCCATCAGGTTTGGTTGTGTTACAAACAAACCAGTTGATTGCAATGAAACCAAACATGACTGGAAAAGTCACATTTTGTGTGTGTATTTACCTCGAATGTGTCGTCGAAATTGGAATGAGACGTAATTCACAACACAAGCGGTTCACAAAATATTTGTGTTAGGCTATAAAAATTGATTTTATCAAACAAAAGACCATTCATTGTGTAACAATGAGCATTGGCATTGCAAAAAGAGAAAGATCGTCAAAGGTAAACAATTTATTTTATTGCAGTTTGTGATTTTGTTACGCCTGTGCTGGTTGAAATAGTTTTTTTTATGGGGCTCTATCCTCAGATAATCGCAACGTATTCTTTCGCAGTAAATCCTTTTTTAAATCTGACAATGCAGTTGGATTAGCAAGATTATAGGCTTTCGAAACATGTGGGACACTTGTATTTTCATGAATGTTTAATATGACTATTTATGTAGCGATCACCGTATGTTGTAGAATTTTATCCCGCTACCGGGTTTGGTGCGCAGAGAGGTTAACCTGTTGATCCTACCCCCTACTTTTTTGAACATTCTGTTAAAAATCGCGCAACATTTCAGCGCCCTGTTACTCAGGCCAGGAATATAGTACATGCATATGATTAGTATGTGTGGATAGAAAACACTCGGATGTTTATAAAACTGGTTAAATCACGGCTGTGACTATAACAGAACGTGCGTTTCATCGAAAAGTGCAGGAAAATCTGATCACTGAAAATGGAAAAATATATCCATCTGCCACTTCCACCCATTGTTCTAACCCTAACCCTAACCCAACCTTGTAAAGACGGTTGACATCTAGTGGAAGCTTTAGGAAGTGCAACATAACCAATATCCCACTGTGTATTCAATAGGGGTGAGTTCAAAAACTACAAACCTCAGATTTCCCACTTCCTGTTTGGATTTTTCTCAAGTTTTTGCCTGCCATATGAGTTCTGTTATACTCACATACATCATTCAAACAGTTTAGAAACTTCAGAGTGTTTTCTATCCAATACTAATAATAATATGCATATATTAGCATCTGGGACTGAGTAGGAGGCAGTTAACTCTGGGCATGCTTTTCATCCAAAAGTGAAAATGCTGCCCCCTAAAATGCTGTCCCCCCTAGGGTGTTCCTCTCTACAGCCAATGAACTAAACAAGTTCTTCATCCACTTTGAAACAGTGGTTGCCTCCGCTCCCCTGGCCTGTCTGGAGGAGGATGTCATGGCAACCAAGAGCACGCTTGTCATCGATGAGGAAGTCGTACAACGAGTGTTCAAAAGCACAAAAGAGCTCGGGGTCTGATAACATAAGTGGTCGTGTCTTGAAACACTGTTCCACTCAGCTGAGCGATGTCTTCTGCTCTCTTTCAGCGGTCCCTGAATACATTGGAAATTCCATCTTTTTGGAAAAAAATATATTGTTATACCTGTCCCAAAAACCTCTCATCCGTCTGCATCAAATGATTACAGACCTGTCGCTCTGACCTCTCTCTTGATTAAATCTATTGAAAAGATCATCAAGGCATACATTATCAACACTACCAGTCACCTTCTTGACCCCTTTATTTTACATACCGTTCAGAGAGAGGAACAGATAATGTCATCCTTTCGCTCTTATATCTGGTGTATGCATGTGGAGGGCAGTAAAACCCATGTGCGGATCATGTTTGCAGATTTCTCCTCAGCATTTAATACAATTAATCCGTTGGCCCTCCCGGACAGACTTCGAACTTGATGCTTATCACATGTATCACCAACTTCCTAACTGATAGGTCTCAGCAGGTGCGAGTTAGCAACACACTCTCTGAGGTGTGCACTGCTTCAGTTGGAACCCCACAGGGCAGTGTTCTTTTACCAGTACAATACATACTGTATATAGACAGCTGCCGGAGACAGTTCCCAGGGCTCCACCTCAAATACGCTAACGGTACTGCTTAGGTTTGTCTTCTCGAAGGGGATGAGATGGAGCCCGGACCGGCTCTGAATGAGTTTACTGTCTGGTGTGAGTCATCCCATCTACAATGAAATACATCAAAAACAAAGGATCTGGTCATTTACTTTGGAAGGAACACTACCATGCACACACCATCACTGATAAAAGGTGAGCCCATTGAAATTGTGGAGGAGTACAAATACTTTGGGCTAGTCATCGACAATCAGCTGTCCTTCTACTGACAATATTTTTAAGAAAGGCCAACAGAGACTGTATTTACTACTTTAATGATGATTTAACTATCATGGTTCTCTTTTAAAACATATAGTCCTACTGCTTGACCTGCTGGTTTGGGAATATCAAGGTTGCACAGAAAAATAGGTTGGGCAAGATGTCAGTGTCACGTGTGCTCCCTCCAGCCTCTAGGTCACCAGACTTCTCATTATGGTGCACAGCTGTCACCATCTTTATGCGCACCTGCGTGTCATCAGACTCACCTGGACTCCATCACTTCCCTGATTATCTTCCCTATATGTATAGAGTGTGGAGAACAAGTATTTGACACACTTTTGATTTTGCAGGTTTTCCTACTTACAAAGCATGTAGAGGTCTGTAATTTTTATCATAGGAAAACTTCAACTGTGAGAGACGGAATCTAAAACAAAAATCCAGAAAATCACATTGTATGATTTTGAAGTAATTGATTTGCATAAATATTATTATGTTGTGCCCGACTCTCTAGTTAATTACATTTACATGATTAGCTCAATCAGGTGATATTAATTACGGATAAATTATTTTATCGAATAGCATGTCATATCACTTAATCCGGCATAGCCAAAGACAAGACACTGCACTTAGCACTTGTACTATGAAACTGCACTTGCCCTGCCTATTTGTTTGTAAATGTAATTTGCTGTTTATTTTAAATTGTTAGATGTTATGTTTTATGACTGCTGTAAGATGAATTGCCTCTGAGGACATTCAAGTATTCTGAATCTGAACAAACAGATGTCCACATACTTGTGTACTGTATGTAGTCTATAAAGTTGAACAGCTGTAGGTATATAGTTTATAATGTTCAACAGTTCCATGTAGAATTAACAACCCTTTACATAATACCATAGAAGCAGTGTTCTGTTAATATAACAATGTTCACCTTTCATTGTCATTCCCAGCCGATACAGATACTGTGCCTATTGACGTTTTGTCTGGTCGTAATTGGGCTACCTTGGCAAACATGTCAGAGTGATGATACCTTTGTGGTGTCCCATATAGAACAGGGTTTCACTGATCCTGGTGCAAAACACACAGGGTTCATCCCTCCCCATATTAACTGATACCAGTTCATAATACAAAAGACAATACAAGTAAAGTAAAAGTTGTGTCAAAAATAAGAGAAACATGATGGCAAACCAATGGCGCTGGAGGAGATGGCTGCCATTTTACGGGCTCTTAATTGTGTGTTATTTGTAACTTATTTTGTACATAATGTTTCTGCTAACGTCTCTTATGACCGAAAAGAGCTTCTGGATATCAGAACAGTGATTTTTCACCTCGTACTGGACAAAGATTTTTGTCTTTAAGGAGTCGGATGTGAAGGAATTAATTCAGACACCGGACAAGGCCCAAATCCCTGTAATTTGCATGAGGAAGAGATGGAGATATAGGGGCCGTAGGTTGTTGTGCCTTGTAAGAATCCGACGGCGAGTGGGTAACCTGCCTCTACCATCAGTCCTATTAACCAACGTGCAATCATTGGATAATACACTGGATGAGCTCCGTTCAAGACTATCCTACCAACGGGATATTAAACTAATATCTTATATTTCACAGAGTCGTGGCTGAATGATGACATGGATAACATACAGCTGGCTCGGTTTTCCGTGCATTGGCAAGCTAGAACAGATGCCTCCGGTAAGACAAGGGGTGGCAGTCTGTCTATTTGTCAATAACAGCTGGTGCATGAAATCTAACATTAATGAAGTCTCAAGGCTTTGCTGGCCTGAGGTAGAGTATCTCATGATAAGCTGCAGACCACACTATTTACCAAGAGTTTATCTATATTTTTCAAAGCTGTCTATTTACCACGACAAACCGACTCTGGCACTAAGACCGCACACAACGAGCTGTATAAGGCCATAAGCAAACAAGAAAATGCTTATCTAGATGTGTCGCTCCTAGCGGCTGGGGGCTTTAATGCAGGAAAACTTAAATCTATTCTTCCTCATTTCTACCAGCATGTTACATGTGTATCCAGAGGTTAAACAAAATCTAGACCACCTTTGCTCCACACAGAGATGCATAGAAAGCTCTCCCTCGCCCTCCATTTGGCAATCTGACCTTAAGGAGAAGTGTATCTATATTTCCATGTCTAAATTTTTTATTTTCATCGACATTTATAATGAGTATATCTGTGAATTCATGTGGCTCTCTGCAATATCACTGCATGTTTTGGAACTACTGAACGTAACACGCCAATGTAAAATAAGACTGTTTGATATAAATATGAACTTTACCGAACAAAACATACATGTATTATGTAAAATGAAGTCCTATGAGTGTCATCTGATGAAGATCATCAAAGGTTAGTGATTAATTTTATCTCTGTGTTTTTTGTGACTCCTCGCTTTGGCTTGAAAAATGGCTGTGTTTTTCTGTGAGTTGCTGGTGACCTAACATAATCGTTTGTGGAGCTATCGCTGTAAAGCATTTTTGAAATCAGACACTGTGGCTATATTAATGAGAATTTTATCTTTAAAATGGTGCCTAAATGGTGCCTAGAAATTTGATTTATGAGATTTCTGTTGATTTGTATTTGGCGCTCTGCAATTTCATTGGCTGTTGGCGAGGTGTTCCGCTAGCGGAACGAGAGTCTCCTTCTCGGTCTGAGATGTTGAACATCTCATTCCAAAGTCATGGGCATTAATATGGAGTTGGTCCCCCCTTTGGTGCCATAGCAGCCACCACTCTTCTGGGAAGGCTTTCCACTAGATGTTTGAACATTGCAGCGGGGACTTCCTTCCATTCAGCCACAAGAGAATTAGTAAGGTCGAGCACTGATGTTGGGCAATTAGGCCTGGCTTGCAGTCGGCTTTACAATTAATCCCAAAGGTGTTCAATGGGGTTGAGGTCAGGGCTCTGTGCAGGCCAGTCAAGTTCTTCCACACCGATCTCGACAAACCCTTTCTGTATGGACCTCGCTTTGTGCATGGGGCATTGTCATGCTGAAACAGGAAATGGCCTTCCCCAAACTTTTAACACAAAGTTGGGAGCACAGAATCATCTAGAATGTCATTGTATGCTTTAGAGTTAAGATTTCCCTACACTGGAAATAAGGGGCCTAGCCTGAATAATGAAAAACAGCCCCTGACCATTATTCCTCCTCCACCAAACTTTACAATTGGCAATATGCATTCGGACAGATAGCGTTCTCCTGGCATCTGCCAAACTCAGATTTGTCCATTGGACTGCCAGATGGTGAAGCGTGATTCCTTACTCCAGAGAACGCGTTTCCACTGCTGAGTTTAATGACGGCTTTACATCACTCCAGCTAACGCTTGGAATTGCAATCGCAGGCTAGTGTGCACCTGCTCAGCCATGGAAATCCATTTCATGAAGCTCCCCATGAACAGTGTTTGTGCTGATGTTGCTTCCAGAGGCAGTTTGGACCTCAGTAGTGACTGTTGCTACCGAGGACAGACAATTTTCACAAGCTTCAGCACTCAGCGGTCCCGTTTTGTGAGCTTGTGTGGCCTACCACTTCGCGGCTGAGCCGTTGTTGCTCCTAGACGTTTCCTCTTCACAATGATATCACTTACAGTTGACCAGTGCAGCTCAAATATGGCATACATTTGAAAGGTATCCTATGCCACGTTGAAAGTCACTGAGCGCTTCAGTATGGGAAATTCTACTGGCAATGTCTTTATGGAGATTGCATGGCTTTGTGTGCGATTTCATATACCTGCCAGCAACTGGTGTGGCTGAAATTGCCAAACCCACTATTTTCAAGGGGAGTCAACATCATTCTGGATGCTGCAGTGAGTGACTGATCGTCCTCCACAGCTGCTCTGCTGCTAACAGCTTACTGGGTAGTATAGTGGTGCCTGGATACAGGTTAGTAGCCAATGCAAAAAGGTTAGCCCATTTCTGCTAATGTCCTGGGTTGTGATACAAAACAGTCCTGAACTGCATGGGTTTCGGTAGTATAGTATGACGCTATAGTAATCTCATCCCGTTCATATTATGTGAACAATAGTAATTGTAATATCTATCAGTTAGTGCCGCAATGTGTACAACTGGCACAACAAAAATAACAAGGGGAAGGGGTTGTGTACTGAAAAGTATTTACTTAATTTGCTGTATTGCCACGCTTATGCAATCTGAACAGAAGTGCACCCCAGAACCATTTCAGTAGTTGTCTTCCTGTTTTACTGTCCTGTACCCAGAAGGTAGGGTTAGAGGACCTATCTATCCAAGCAATATGGTTATTTGACCAGTGACTATGTCTCTGTCTCTTATTTGAAATACTGTATATCTCTGTCTCTCAGGTCCAGACTGTTCAGAGGGAAGAAGATCCAAGGAGACTATGACATCAAAGTGGAACAGGTGTGTACAATCACACACACTCCAGTAATTTGAATTCATTAATCATAAGTTATTTTGTACCATTATTATTATATTTAACAGTTAGCACCACAATGTTTACAACTGGCACAACCACAAAGAACACAGGAACGGGGTTGTGTACTGAAAAGTATGTACTTCATTTGTCTTGTTGGCAAACTTTTGCAATCTGAACCAAAGTGCATTCCAGAACCATTTCAATAGTTGTCTTCCTGTTTACCGTCCTGTACCCAGAGGGTTAGGGTTAGAGGACATTCCGGTATAAACACTACTGTCCCATACCCAGAGGGTTAGGGTTAGAGGACATTCCGGTATAAACACTACTGTCCCATACCCAGAGGGTTAGGGTTAGAGGACATTCCGGTATAAACACTACTGTCCCAAACCCAGAGGGTTAGGGTTAGAGGACATTCCGGTATAAACACTACTGTCCCATACCCAGAGGGTTAGGGTTAGAGGACATTCCGATATAAACACTACTGTCCCATACGCAGAGGGGTTAGGGTTAGAGGACATTCCGGTATAAACACTACTGTCCCATACCCAGAGGGTTAGGGTTAGAGGACATTCCGGTATAAACACTACTGTCCCATACGCAGAGGGGTTAGGGTTAGAGGACATTCCGGTATAAACACTACTGTCCCATACCCAGAGGGTTAGGGTTAGAGGACATTCCGGTATAAACACTACTGTCCCATACCCAGAGGGTTAGGGTTAGAGGACATTCCGGTATAAACACTACTGTCCCATACCCAGAGGGTTAGGGTTTTTTGCTTTGGGGAGGGTTGTGTGGTTTGTTATTAATGGGCAGAGGGGAAGGTAATGCAAATTTTCCCCGGTCTACATTCACTTTTTTGCAGGTTATACTTTATAATTTTTTACATCCTAGCCAAGTTTCCTCATCTTCCCTTATGCAGTACATTTTTCAGCACACCAACTATGCCGCAGGTCAATATAATCTACCAGTATATCCTACCCTCTATCCACCAGTCATAGTGACAATAATGGTAGGTGGATCGTTTGTCCAGATCTGCAATAGGCTAAGTAGCAATTGTGCAAGATCTCCCACTTAAAAAGATGAGAGAGGCCTGTAATTTTCATCACAGGTACACTTCAACTATGACAGACAAAATGAGAGAGAAAAAATCCAGAAAATCACATTGTAGGATTTTTAATTTATTTATTTGCAAATTATTCTGGAAAATAAGTATTTGGTCAATAACAAAAGTTTGTCTCAATACTTTGTTATATACCCTTTGTTGGCAATGACAGAGGTCAAACGTTTTCTGTAAGTCTTTACAAGGTTTTCACACACTGTTGCTAGTATTTTGGCCCATTCCTCAATGCAGATCTCCTCTAGAGCAGTGATGTTTCGGGGCTGTTGCTGGGCAACACGGACTTTCAACTCCCTCCAAAGATTTTCTATGGGGTTGAGATCTGAAGACTGGCTAGGCCACTCCAGGACCTTGAAATGCTTCTTATGAAGCCACTCCTTCGTTGCCCGGGCGGTGTGTTTGGGATCATTGTCATGCTGAAAGACCCAGCCACGTTTCATCTTCAATGCCCTTGCTGATGGAAGGAGGTTTTCACTCAAAATTTCACGATACATAGGCCCATTCATTCTTTCCTTTACACGGATCAGTCATCCTGGTCCCTTTGCAGAAAATCTGCCCCAAAGCATGATGTTTCCACCCCCATGCTTCACAGTGTTCTTTGGATGCAACTCCGAAAAAGAGGGAAAAGCGGCGGTGTTCTGGTCAGACTCCGAAAAAGGACACATCGCGCACCACTTCCCAGCATTCTTCTTGCCAATGTCCAGTCTCTCGACAACAAGGTTGACGAAATCCGAGCAAGGGTGGCATTCCAGAGGGACATCAGAGACTGCAAGGTTCTCTGCTTCACGGAAACATGGCTTACTGGGAAGACGCTATCCAGGGCGGTGCAGCCAATGGGTTTCTCCACGCATCGCGCCGACAGAAACATACATCTCTCTGGTAAGTAGAGTGGCGGGGGCGTATGCCTCATGACTAACGGGACATGGTGTGATGTAGGAAACATACAGGAACTCAAATCCTTCTGTTCACCTGATTTAGAATTCCTCACAATCAAATGTAGACCGCATTATCTTCCAAGAGAATTCTCTTCGATTATAATCACAGCCGTATATATCCCCCCCCCAAGCAGACACATCGATGGCTCTGAACAAACTTTATTTAACTCTTTGCAAACTGGAAACCATTTATCTGGAGGCTGCATTCATTGTAGCTGGGGATTTTAACAAAGCTAATCTGAAAACAAGACTCCCTAAATTTTATCAGCATATCGATTGCGCAACCAGGGGTGGTAAAAACCTTGGATCATTGTTACTCTAACTTCCGCGACGCATATAAGGCCCTGCCCCGCCCCCCTTTCGGGAAAGCTGACCACGACTCCATTTTGCTGATCCCTGCCTACAGGCAGAAGCTAAAACAAGAGGCTCCCACTCTGAGGTCTGTCCAACGCTGAAACCGTGGATTGATGGCAGCATTCACGTGAAACTGAAAGCGCGAACCACTGCTTTTAATCAGGGCAAGGTGTCCGGTAACATGTCCGAATATAAACAATGCATCTATTCCCTCCGCAAGGCTATTAAACAAGCTAAGCGTCAGTACAGAGACAAAGTGGAATCTCAATTCAATGGCTCAGACACAAGAGGCATGTGGCAGGGTCTACAGTCAATCACGGACTACAAGATGAAATCCAGCCCAGTCACGGACCAGGATGTCTTGGTCCCAGGCAGACTAAATAACTTTTTTGCCCGCTTTGAGGACAATACAGTGCCACTGACACGGCCTGCAACGGAAACATGCGGTCTCTCCTTCACTGCAGCCGAGGTGAGTAAGACATTTAAACGTGTTAACCCTCGCAAGGCTGCAGGCCCAGACGGCATCCCCAGCCGCGCCCTCAGAGCATGCGCAGACCAGCTGGCCGGTGTGTTTACGGACATATTCAATCAATCCCTATACCAGTCTGCTGTTCCCACATGCTTCAAGAGGGCCACCATTGTTCCTGTTCCCAAGAAAGCTAAGGTAACTGAGCTAAACGACTACCGCCCCGTAGCACTCACTTCCGTCATCATGAAGTGCTTTGAGAGACTAGTCAAGGACCATATCACCTCCACCCTACCTGACACCCTAGACCCACTCCAATTTGCTTACCGCCCAAATAGGTCCACAGACGATGCAATCTCAACCACACTGCACACTGCCCTAACCCACCTGGACAAGAGGAATACCTATGTGAGAATGCTGTTCATCGACTACAGCTCGGCATTCAACACCATAGTACCCTCCAAGCTCGTCATCAAGCTCGAGACCCTGGGTCTCGACCCCGCCCTGTGCAACTGGGTACTGGACTTCCTGACGGGCCGCCCCCAGGTGGTAAGGGTAGGCAACAACATCTCCTCCCCGCTGATCCTCAACACGGGGGCCCCACAAGGGTGCGTTCTGAGCCCTCTCCTGTACTCCCTGCGTGGCCACGCACGCCTCCAACTCAATCATCAAGTTTGCGGACGACACAACAGTGGTAGGCTTGATTACCAACAACGACGAGACGGCCTACAGGGAGGAGGTGAGGGCCCTCGGAGTGTGGTGTCAGGAAAATAACCTCACACTCAACGTCAACAAAACTAAGGAGATGATTGTGGACTTCAGGAAACAGCAGAGGGAACACCCCCCTATCCACATAGATGGAACAGTAGTGGAGAGGGTAGCTAGTTTTAAGTTCCTCGGCATACACATCACAGACAAACTGAATTGGTCCACTCACACTGACAGCGTCGTGAAGAAGGCGCAGCAGCGCCTCTTCAACCTCAGGAGGCTGAAGAAATTGGGCATGTCACCAAAAGCACTCAAACTTCTACAGATGCACAATCGAGAGCATCCTGGCGGGCTGTATCACCGCCTGGTACGGCAACTGCTCCGCCCTCAACCGTAAGGCTCTCCAGAGGGTAGTGAGGACTGCACAACGCATCACCGGGGGCAAACTACCTGCCCTCCAGGACACCTACACCACCCGTTGTTACAGGAAGGCCATAAAGATCATCAAGGACATCAACCACCCGAACCACTGCCTGTTCACCCCGCTATCATCCAGAAGGCGAGGTCAGTACAGGTGCATCAAAGCTGGCACCGAGAGACTGAAAAACAGCTTCTATCTCAAGGCCATCAGACTGTTAAACAGCCACCACTAATATTGAGTGGCTGCTGCCAACACACTGTCATTGACACTGACCCAACTCCAGCCATTTTAATAATGGGAATTGATGGGAAATGATGTAAATATATCACTAGCCACTTTAAACAATGCTACCTTATATAATGTTACTTACCCTACATTATTCATCTCATATGCATATGTATATACTGTACTCTACATCATCGACTGCATCCTTATGTAATACATGTATCACTAGCCACTTTAACTATGCCACTTTGTTTACTTTGTCTACACACTCATCTCATATGTCTATACTGTACTCGATACCATCTACTGTATGCTGCTCTGTACCATCACTAATTCATATATCCTTATGTACATATTCCTTATCCCCTTACACTGTGTATAAGACAGTAGTTTTGGAATTGTTAGTTAGATTACTTGTTGGTTATCACTGCATTGTCGGAACTAGAAGCACAAGCATTTCGCTACACTCGCATTTAACATCTGCTAACCATGTGTATGTGACAAATAAAATGTGATTTTATTTTATTTGAGCATTCTTTGTCCTCCAAACACGATGAGTTGAGATTTTACCAAAAAGTTCTAATTTGGTTTGATCTGACCATATAATATTCTCCCAATCTTCTTCTGGATCATCCAAATGCTCTCTAGCAAACTTCAGACGGGCCTGGACATGTACTGGCTTAAGCAGGGGGACACGTCTGGCACTGCAGGATTTGAGTCCCTGGCGGCGTAGTGTGTTACTGATGGTAGGTTTTGTTACTTTGGTCCCAGCTCTCTGCAGGCCATTCACTAGGTCCCCCGTGTGGTTCTGGGATTTTTGCTCACCGTTCTTGTGATCATTTTGACCCCACGGGGTGAGATCTTGCGTGGAGCCCCAGATCGAGGGAGATTATCAGTGGTCTTCTATGTCTTCCATTTCCTAATAATTGCTCCCACAGTTGATTTCTTCAAACCAAGCTGCTTACCTATTGCAGATTCGGTCTTCCCAGCCTGGCGCAGGTCTACAATTTTGTTTCTGGTGTCCTTTGACAGCTCTTTGGTCTTGGCCATAGTGGAGTTTGGTGTGTGACTGTTTGAGGTTGTGGACAGGTGTCTTTTATACTGACAACAAGTTCAAACAGGTGCCATTAATACAGGTAACGAGTGAAGGACGGAGGAGCCTCTTAAAGAAGAAGTTACAGGTCTGTGAGAGCCAGAAATCTTGCTTGTTTGTACGTGATCAAATACTTATTTTCCACCATAATTATTATTATTATTTTTATTTTTTTGAATTTTTACCACTTTTTCTCCCCAATTTCGTGGTATCCAATTGTTGCAGTAGCTACTATCTTGTCTCATCGCTACAACTCCCGTACGGGCTCGGGCTCGGGAGAGACTAAGGTTGAAAGTCATGCGTCCTCCGATACGCAACCCAACCAAGCCGCACTGCTTCTTAACACAGTGCGCATCCAACCCGGAAGCCAGCCGCACCAATGCGCCGGAGGAACCACTGTGCACCTGGCCACCTTGGCTAGCGCACACTGCGCCCAGCCTGCCACAGGAGTCGCTGGTGCACGATGAGACAAGGACACCCCTACCGACCAAGCCCTCCCTAACCCGGGCGACGCTAGACCAATTGTGCGTCGCCCCACGGACCTCCCAGTCGCGGCCGGTTACGACAGAGCCTGGGCGCGAACCCAGCTGGCGCTGCAGTACAGCGCCCTTAACCACTGTGAGACCCGGGAGGCTTTCCACCATAATTTACAAATAAATTCATTAAAAACCCTACAATGTGATGATTTTCTGGATTTTTTTTTTCTCATTTTGTCTGTCATAGTTGAAGTGTACCTATAATGAAAATTACAGGCCTCTCTCATCTTTTTATGTGGGAGAACTTGCACAATTTTTTTAATTTAAATTTTATTTTTTATTTCACCTTTATTTAACCAGGTAGGCTAGTTGAGAACAAGTTCTCATTTACAACTGCGACCTGGACAAGATAAAGCATAGCAGTGTGAACAGACAACACAGAGTTACACATGGAGTAAACAATTAACAAGTGAATAACACAGTAGGAAAAAAAGAAAAAAAGACGGTATGGGGATGAGGTAGGTAAATTGGGTAGGCTATTTACCGATATACTATGTACAGCTGCAGTGATCGGTTAGCTGCTCAGATAGCAGATGTTTGAAGTTGGTGAGGGAGATAAGTCTCCAACTTCAGCGATTTTTGCAATTCGTTCCAGTCACAGGCAGCAGAGAACTGGAACGAAAGGCGGCCAAATGAGGTGTTGGCTTTAGGGATGATCAGTGAGATACACCTGCTGGAGCACGTGCTACGGGTGGGTGTTGCCATCGTGACCAGTGAACTGAGATAAGGCGGAGCTTTACCTAGCATGGACTTGTAGATGACGTGGAGCCAGTGGGTCTGGCGCTCAATATGTAGCGAGGGCCAGCCGACTAGAGCATACAGGTCACAGTGGTGGGTGGTATAAGGTGCTTTAGTAACAAAACGGATGGAACTGTGATAAACTGCATCCAGTTTGCTGAGTAGAGTATTGGAAGCTATTTTGTAGATGACATCGCCGAAGTCGAGGATCGATAGGATAGTCAGTTTTACTAGGGTAAGTTTTGCAGCGTGAGTGAAGGAGGCTTGGTTGCGGAATAGAAAGCCGACTCTAGATTTGTTTTTAGATTTGAGATGTTTGATATGAGTCTGGAAGGAGAGTTAACAGTCTAGCCCAACACCTAGGTACTTATAGATGTGCACATATTCTAAGTGGGAACCATCCAGGGTGGTGATGCTAGTTGGGCTTGCGGGTGCAGGCAGCGAACGGTTGAAAAGCATGCATTTGGTTTTACTAGCGTTTAAGAGCAGTTGGAGGCCACGGAATGAGTGTTGTATGGCGTTGAAGCTCGTTTGGAGGTTAGATAGCACAGTGTCCAAGGAAGGGCCGGAAGTATACAGAATGGTGTCATCTGCATAGAGGTGGATCAGGGAATCGCCCACAGCAAGAGCAACATCATTGATATATACAGAGAAAAGAGTCGGCCCGAGAATTGAACCCTGTGGCACCCCCATAGAGACTGCCAGAGAACCGGACAATAATGCCCTCCGATTTGACACACTGAACTCTGTCTGCAAAGTAGTTGGTGAACCAGGCAAGGCAGTCATTAGAAAAACCGAGGCTACTGAGTTTGCCGATAAGAATATGGTGATTGACAGAGTCGAAAGCCTTGGCAAGGTCGATGAAGACGGCTGCACAGTACTGTCTTTTATCGATGACGGTTATGATATCGTTTAGTACCTTGAGCGTGGCTGAGGTGCACCCGTGACCGGCTCGGGAACCAGATTGCACAGTGGAGAAGGTACGGTGGGATTCGAGATGGTCAGTGACCTGTTTGTTGACTTGGCTTTTGAAAACCTTAGATAGGCAGGGCAGGATGGATATAGGTCTGCAACAGTTTGGGTCCAGGGTGTCTCCCCCCTTTGAAGAGGGAGATGACTGTGGCAGCTTTCCAATCCTTGGGGATCTCAGACGATATGAGAGGTTGAACAGGCTGGTAATAGGGGTTGCGACAATGGCGGCGGCTAGTTTCAGAAATAGAGGGTCCAGATTGTCAAGCCCAGCTGATTTGTACGGGTCCAGGTTTTGCAGCTCTTTCAAAACATCTGCTATCTGGATTTGGGTAAAGGAGAACCTGGAGAGGCTTGGGCGAGTAGCTGCGGGGGGGGGGGAGACATGGCCAGCCATTGAGAAATGCTTGAAGTTTTCGATAATCATGGATTTACAGTGCCTTGCGAAAGTATTCGGCCCCCTTGAACTTTGCGACCTTTTGCCACATTTCAGGCTTCAAACATAAAGATATAAAACTGTATTTTTTTTGTGAAGAATCAACAACAAGTGGGACACAATCATGAAGTGGAACGACATTTATTGGATATTTCAAACTTTTTTAACAAATCAAAAACAGAAAAATTGGGCGTGCAAAATTATTCAGCCCTTAAGTTAATACTTTGTAGCACCACCTTTTGCTGCAATTACAGCTGTAAGTCGCTTGGGGTATGTCTCTATCAGTTTTGCACATCGAGAGACTGAAATTTTTTCCCATTCCTGCTTGCAAAACAGCTCGAGCTCAGTGAGGTTGGTGAACAGCAGTTTTCAGTTATTTCCACAGATTCTCGATTGGATTCAGGTCTGGACTTTGACTTGGCCATTCTAACACCTGGATATGTTTATTTTTGAACCATTCCATTGTAGATTTTGCTTTATGTTTTGGATCACTGTCTTGGAAGAGAAATCTCCGTCCCAGTCTCAGGTCTTTTGCAGACTCCATCAGGTTTTCTTCCAGAATGGTCCTGTATTTGGCTCCATCCATCTTCCCATCAATTTTAACCATCTTCCCTGTCCCTGCTGAAGAAAAGCAGGCCCAAACCATGATGCTGCCACCACCATGTTTGACAGTGGGGATGGTGTGTTCAGGGTGATGCGCTGTGTTGCTTTTACGCCAAACATAACGTTTTGCATTGTTGCCAAAAAGTTCAATTTTGGTTTCACCTGACCAGAGCACCTTCTTCCACATGTTTGGTGTGTCTCCCAGGTGGCTTGTGGCAAACTTTAAACAACACTTTTTATGGATATCTTTAAGAAATAGCTTTCTTCTTGCCACTCTTCCATAAAGGCCAGATTTGTGCAATATACGACTGATTGTTGTCCTATGGACAGAGTCTCCCACCTCAGCTGTAGATCTCTGCAGTTCATCCAGAGTGATCATGGGCCTCTTGGCTGCATCTCTGATCAGTCTTCTCCTTGTATGAGCTGAAAGTTTAGAGGGACGGCCAGGTCTTGGTAGATTTGCAGTGGTCTGATACTCCTTCCATTTCAATATTATCGCTTGCACAGTGCTCCTTGGGATGTTTAAAGCTTGGGAAATCTTTTTGTATCCAAATCCGGCTTTGTATCCAAATCCGGCTTTAAACTTCTTCACAACAGTATCTCGGACCTGCCTGGTGTGTTCCTTGTTCTTCTTCATGATGCTCTCTGCGCTTTTAACGGACCTCTGAGCCTATCACAGTGCAGGTGCATTTATACGGAGACTTGATTACACACAGGTGGATTGTATATTTTAGTCATTTAGTCATAGTCATTTAGGACAACATTGGATCATTCAGAGGGGGGGTCCTGGAGCTCAGTTGGTAGAGCATACGCCAGTCCGAATGGCTCTGGGGAACAGTCATGGGGCGGTGACACAGGGGGGGAGACAGGGGGAGTGGGCTGTCTGGAGCCTTGTCTGCGGCACCTGAGGGTGGGTGCCTGGAGAATGTCATTGCCAGAGAGGGGAATTGTGGGGGTTCCTGGGGTTTGGGGAGAAGAGGCCCCTCTGTATGGGGCTAACCTGTCCCGGTGCAGTGCCACCTTTCTCGCCCTGGGAGGAAGCTGCACCCGGTACACAACCTCACCTACCCTCTCCAGGACACTGCAGGGTCCCACCCAGTGACTGTCCAACTTGGGGCATCTGCCTTTTTTCCTTAGGGGGCTGTAGACCCAGACCAGCTCCCCAGCCACAAAGTGCCTTCCCCGGGTGTGCACGTCATAGTTCCTTTTCTGCCTCACACCTGCATTCACCAGCTGCTCTCTGGCGAAGGTGTGGGCTGTCTCCAGGCGGTCCTGGAGTCTCCGGGCATACTCCGGCCCCGGAGGAACATGAGGGCTATCCAAGGGCCGACCAAACGCCATCTCCGCAGGGGTGCGGATCTCTCTCTCCAGCATGAGGAGGGCAGGCGTGCAGGAAGTGGAGTCTTGGACAGCGGAGCGGCATGCCATGAGGACCATAGGCAGGTGCTTGTCCCAGTCACGCTGGTGTTTGGAAGAGACGATGGCCAGCTGCTGTCCAATCGTTTTGTTGAAGCGCTCCACAAGGCCATCACTTTGAGGATGGAGAGGAGTAGTGCGGGTCTTGTGCATACCCAGCCTCTCACACATGGTGGCGAACACACGGGACTCAAAGTTTCTGCCTTGGTCGCTGTGGATGGACTCTGCAGCTCCAAACCTGCTGAACATCCCCACTGTCAGGGCGTCGACGATGGTCTCTGCCTCCTGGTCAGGCAGAGCATAGGCCTCGGGCCATTTTGTGAAATAGTCCATGGCCTTGAGCACCCAGCGGTTTCCACTGTCTGTGGTGGGGAACGGCCCAACTACATCCACTCCCACCCTCTCCATGGGAGCCCCCACTGGGAACTGTTGGAGCTGAGCATGAGAGCGGCCTGGGGGGGCCCTTTCTCGCTGTGCAGTTGTCACAGCGGCGACAAAAGTCCTCCACATCCCTCTTGTGCTGCCCCCAGTTGAAGCCCTGACGGAGACGGCGCAGTGTTTTTGTGACCCCAAAGTGTCCAGTCCCCACCCCCCCCCATGAGTACTCTGGAGCACAGCCTCCCGCAATGCTTTTGGGACCACCACCTGCCACCTCTCCTCTCCCGTAGCTGACTCCTTCCATGCCCGCTGTAGCACGCCATCAGCCAGCCGCAGTCTCTCAAACTTCGACCACAACCCTTTGGTCGCGAGTGAGAGCGCTGTCACCTCTTCCCATGGTGGCCTCACCTGCGCCTCTACCCACTGTAGCACTGGCTGTAGGTCTGTGTCCCGTCCCTGCTGCTGCCGCCATTCAGCCACGTCGAAGGTCTGCAGCTCACAGCAGACAGGCCCGCTCGCCCGACACACTGTGGCACAGACACCCTCCTCTGCCCGCAGCTCTCTCTCCCGTCCCTCTCTCCATTCACAGTGGCGGCAGCCGTCTGCAGTACAGGGCCGACGGGACATGGCGTCGGCGTTGGAGTGGCGTGCCCCTGCCCTGTGCACCACCGTGAAGTCATACGGCTGAAGCTCCTCCAACCAGCGTGCCACCTGCCCCTCTGGCTCTCTGAAAGACATGAGCCACTGGAGAGCAGAGTGGTCAGTCCTTACAGTAAAGGGCAGACCACCCAGGTAGTACTTGAAGTGTTGAAGCCACAACAGCCAAGAGCTCCCGCCGGGTGACACAGTAGCGGCGCTCATGTTTGTCAAATGTTTTGCTGAAGTACGCCACCACTCTCTCCCCCTCTGGCCCCACCTGGGCCAGCACCCCACCCATGCCCACATTGCTCGCGTCTGTGTCCAGGATAAAGGGCAAGGTGAGGTCAGGGGGGGCGAGCACGGGAGCCTCGATCAGTGCACGTTTGAGGGTGTTGAACGCCTCCTCACACTCCACTGTCCAAGTGAAAGCCTTGTCCTTCGGCAGCAGGCGGTTCAGTGGAGCAGCAACGCTTGAGAAGCCCCGTAACAAACCTCCTGTAGTACGAGGCCAGGCCCAGGAAGCTCTTCAGCTGACGCTGGTCGGTGGGGGTGGGCCAGTCTCTGACAGCCCCTACCTTGTCCTCCATGGTGCTGATCCCCTCCTTCCCCACTCGGTGGCCCAAGAAGGACACCTCTCTCCTCATGAAGTGGCACTTCTCGGGGTGGAGCTTCAGACCTGCGGCAGCCACCCTCTCCAGCACACGCCGTAGCGCCCCCAGGGCTGACTGGAAGGAGCTGCCATGGGCCAGGATGTCATCGAGGTATACCAGACACTGCTGTCGGGGGATGCCATCCAGCACCCTGTCCATCAAACGCTCAAAAGTAGCTGGAGCGTTGCACAGGCCAAAGCACAGGACCTTGAACTGCCAGTGTCCTCTGTTAGTGGAGAACGCAGTTTTGGCTCTGGCCTCTGGGGAGAGGGGCACCTGCCAGTAGCCACTGCGGAGGTCTAGTGAGGAGAACCAGGAGGACCCCCTAACCAGGTCCAGCGACTCATCGATACGTGGTATGGGGTATGAGTCCTTCCTGGTTACCTCATTCAGCCGCCTGTAGTCCGCACAGAACCTCAGCTTGCCCCCCTTCTTCGGAACCATGACGACTGGCGCCGCCCAGGGGCTGTCTGAGGGCTCAATGAAGTCTGCCCGCTGCATCTCCAACACAGCCTTGTCTGCCGCCTCCTGGCATGCCAGCGGGATACGGCGGGGACGCATCTTGATGGGTCGAGCATCACCTGTGTCGATCTCATGCTGCACCAGATGAGACTGACCCACCTCATCCTCACTCAACGCAAAGCTGTCTCTGAATTCAAACAGCAACTGCCACAACCGTTCCTGCTGCTCAGGGTCAAGACCAACACAGTTCCTCCCCCATATCTCCCTCACTGCAGACAGTGTCCTCTCCTCTCCCATCTGGGGTAGCTGGGCTGGGGGGGTGCGGCCCGGGCTCACAGAGGGCTGTGTCATGGAGGTAGCTGGGGGAATGTAACACACCGCCGTAGGTGACAGGGGGACTGGGGAAAAGTCACACACAGCTGTGGGGGAGGGGGCACAGCCATGAGTCTCTGCTGCTTTAACTGTTGAAGTAAAGGGTTTGTTGGGTTGAGTGAATGTGACATTAGGGGGGGCCACGGTGACTTCCGTCCCTCCCTGGAAGCTCAGTGTGCCCCTATTTAGGTCTAACTGGCAGCCTGTGCTCCTAAGAAAGTCCAACCCCAGGATACAAGGGTCCTGCACAGCCGCCACCCACACAGGATGACGCACAGTCCTGCCCCCTACTGTCAGAGTCATTATTCCCTTCCCTTTCATGGGTGCCAGCTCACCAGTGACTGTGCGGAGCTGCACAGTTGTAGGCTCACACTGAGTCCAACCTGGCACAATATCTGGCCTCACCAGGGTTACTGTGGACCCAGTGTCCACCAGGGCGGAGCAGGGCACCCCCTCCACAGTGACAGGGACATGACAAAAGTCCCCAACACAGGTCTGGCCCACCACAACAACAGGCTCCATCCGCTTGCCCTCGTCTGCTTCTGGGGGAAGTGGAGCCTTGCTTCCCCGTCTGTGCCGGTGGGCTCCTCCTGAAGATGATGGTGGTTGGGATAGAAAGCCAGGGGTCCGCACTACCCGGTCTATGCGGACCCCGAGCTGTTTCCCTGAGCTCTGGGGGACATGGGGCAATCTCGGCGCAGATGGCCTGGCTGGCCACAACCCCAGCAGACCCTGGGACCAGGGCGTGTGTTTCGTTCCGCCTGTAGCGACACAGCACGAATGAGTTTTGTCATTTCGGCCACCCAAGCAGGCTTTTCCGGCTCCGGGCTGCTCTGCCCCCCAGCTCGCACAGAGGGTGTGTCTCCCTGCACCCCCACCAAAGCCCCAGCTGAAGCCCCAGCCCACACCAGCTCCCTCTCCAAATCCATCTCCAAGGCTGTCTGCAATGACTCAGGATGAGCCAGCTGGGTCTGTATGCGCAGCTCCGTAGGAGAGAGCGCCTGTATGAACTGGTCCCGTGCTAGCTCGCTCTGCACGGAGGGGGGCATGTGAACATATGCCCGCCGAGAGAGGCTCTCAATGTCATTAGCTAGCACCCGTAGAGGCTCTCTAGGCTGCCTGCGTCTATTACTCAGTTCGGAGCGCAGTAGCCCGGGCTGTACACACTGTCCATAGCGCCTCCTCAGTGCTCCCACTAAAGCGCCATAATCATGCCTGTCCTCGGGGCTAATCAATATCAAACAGGCCAGAGCTTCATCCGTGAGGCATAAAGCCAACTTCAGTGCCCTTTCTTCATCCGACCACCCCCTAAAATGAGCTAACAGTTCAAACTGAGCATGAAAAGCTTCCCAATCCGCCTTACCGGAATACTTCGGGGTCTTAACAGATACGGACGCAGCCGGGAACTGGGCGCCGCCATGTTTGTTTACATCCTGAGCCCCAGATTCCTCATCACGCCGCGTCGACGTCACCACTTCGGTCCGCCCACCAGAATCTGCGCGAAATACATTCGACGAAGCACTCATGCCCGCTTCAGCCGCCATCGCTCTAACGTCCTCCCTCAAGCAGCCTCTGCGCTCCGATGCCCTTGCGATCTCCTCAGACAGAGCCCCCGACGTCCATTCACACGCACCTCCTTGGCCATAATCGTCCCCTACCTCCACCTTCACTTTTGGATTCCCTCGAAGCATTTTCAATCCCCGTTCTCACCTACGGTAGCTAGCCACATAAGTCAGCTAGCTAGCTGGCTAACTTGTATCAACGTTTTTACTTCTGACACCAATGTAATGACCTGACTAGATCATAAATGAACAATTGTCCAGACAGAGGCTTGAGTTTACGAATTGACGGTTTATTACACCAACTTTACACAGGCTACTGTTTGGGCCGTAGCACACGCCAAATAGATGACAGATAACCCACAAGCCAATCGTGACCTTCTCTTGTGAAACCCAGACGTAAGAGAGAGAGAACAAAGGCTGAACCTGGTCTTAACTTCCAATGCTCCACCCCCCTGCCCAACCCCCCTCCACGCCACTCCGCCAACCACCAGGATGCCCGGCATCAGAACATTCCAGGCATTCCCGTGATTGGCAGATAGCAGGTTGATTGACAGGTCGGACCCCGCGAACACCGGGTACTGGTCAGTACAACACAACCACCTCCTAGCCTAACACATAACACACAGCTGTCTGTGCGGGTCGCTACAATATATACAAAAAATATGAAAAATACAAAAGTACACGAGAGGACAAACAAAACACGTCTTCACTGCTACTCCATCTTGGATAGTGAGAATAAGATGTAGAGCGACCCGTCCTCCATTACCCAGAATACTACTATCCGATGTTCAATCATTAATTAATAAACTCAGAGCTAGGATTTCCATCCAGAGAGAAATCAGATTCTGCAACATACTCTGTTTTTATGAGACTTGGCTCTCCATCATCCAAACAGATTATTTACAACCAGCGGATTTGACAGTTTTTTGAGTGGATAGGAAGCAGACTCTCTCTGGAAAGAACAAAGGTGGTGGACTCTGCTTTATGACCAACAAAATATGGTGTTACAGGGAAAACATACAAGAACTTGCGAGCTTCTGCTCTCCAGACTTGGAATACTTGGTAATGAAATGTCACCCTTTTTACCTTCTGAGAGAGTTCTCAGGGCTTATCGCCATGGCTGTGTCCATCCCGCCCCAAGCCGACAACAAACATACTCTCAAAGATCTACATTGGACCCTAAACCGCATACCTGGAGGCAATGTTTATTGTTGCGCTGGTAATTTGAGGTCCGTGCTCCCGAATTATTATCAACACATTGACTTTCCAACGTAAATGCGACACTTAACCACTGCCACACACCTTTTCATAATGGGTATGAGGCCCTCTCTTGCCCTCCTTTCAGCTAATCTGACCACCACTCCATTTTGCTTCTCCCCACCTACAAACAGCGTCTGCTAAATGACTTAAATGTAAATGTAAATGTAAACAAAGACTCAAGAAGGAAGTTCCAGTGGTCAGATCTGTACAGCGTGTGTATGGCCAATCAGATTCCATGCTCCAAGACTGTTTTGACTCAGTAGATTGGAATACGTTCTGGGTCGCCTCTGGGGATTAAAATCAATGAGTATGCCGACTCAATCACCGGACTCATCAAAAAATGCATAGATGACTTAACCGAATCAAAAAACATGAATTGATGGCAGACTTGTAGGGAAACTGAAGGAGAGAGATGCTGCTTATAAAAACACCAAAAGGTGACCGGGGAAGATAGTACATTTAAAAAGCACAAATACGACCTACGCAGAACGAACAAGATAGTGAATCTTGATAAGTCACCAAGAGCTAAATCATTAGCTAAATGCTCTCAAGCTTTGCGCAAAATGATTGATGAAAAAGGGCTGGTTGACATTTGGCCTATAGCACATCCCGCAACCAAAGACCCTCATGGTTCATATTGGAGGTTAGACTACTTTCTCATTGTTCTCTAACCATCATGGTTCATATTCGGGGTTAGATTTATTTCTATTTACACCTTGTTAGTCTAGTCAGGAGATGTACAATAGGTTCAATCCATATTTCTGATCATGCATTCATTTCTATGGAGTTGTTCTTTAATTAAGAAGACAACTTCCCAAAGAGCAAACTAGTGCTGTGATCACGTTATCCTGTCTGATCCAGACTTCCGTGAGAGCATACAAACAGATCCTGTCTGACCCAGACTTCCATGAGAGCATACGTAAAGATGCTGTCTGACCCAGACTTCTGTGAGAGCATGCATAAAGATCCTGTCTGGACCAGACTTCCGTGAGAGCATACGTAAAGATGCTGTCTGACCCAGACTTCTGTGAGAGCATACTAATCCATCTATGTTATGGGAAACCACCAAAGAATGACAATGACAACAGAAATCCATCCACCAGAGAATGACAATGACGGATTACAGACAATGACAACACTAATCCATCTATGTTATGGGAAATCACCAGAGAATGCCTTATTAATCACATATTGTTAACTTCTTGCGTCGAGCCAACCCGGATCCGGTATCATGACTACAGCCTCAAGCCCATTACCATAACGCAACATTAACTATTCATGAAAATCTCAAATTAAATTAAATCAATATGCTAGCTCTCATGCTTAGCCTTTTGTTAACAACACTGTCATCTCAGATTTTCAAAAATATGCTTCTCTACCATAGCAAACTAGCATTTAGCATTAGCATTTAGCATTATATGCATAGTCGAGCATCTTTTCGTGACAAAATATTGCGCTTAAAACGGGCACGTTTTTTTATCCAATAATGACATAGCGCCCCCATAGGTTGAAGAGGTTAATGTCTGTTGCATGCGTTAAAGATGCATCAGGCAAACTATGTTTTGGCTCTAATGAGATTAACTGTCACGTTCTGACCTTTATTTCCTTTGTTTTGTCATTATTTTGGTATGGTCAGGGCGTGAGTTGGGGTGGGCAGTCTATGTTTGTTTTTCTATGATTTGGGGATTTCTATGTTTCGGCCTAGTATGGTTCTCAATCAGAGGCAGGTGTCATTAGTTGTCTTAGATTGAGAATCATACTTACGTAGCCTGGGTTGCACTGTTTGTTTGTGGTTGATTGCTTGTTTCAGCGCAGTTCGCATTAGCTTCACGGTTGTTATTTCGTTTATTGTTTTTGTATAGGGTTTCAGTGTTCAGTGTTTTCTATATTAAAATTAATGATGAACACATACCACGCCGCATTTTGGTCCTCCGATCCATCTCGCCTCTCCTCTTCAAATGAAGAGGAGGACGACCATGACAGAATCACCCACCAACCAAGGACCAAGTGGCGTGGTAAAAGACAGCGACGACAGCAGCAGCAGCAACAACAGCGGCCAGCATCACAGGACTACACAACTTGGGAGGAGATAGACAGGTGGGCAGTCGACCCAGGGAGAGTGCGGGAGCCCGCCTGGGATTCGATGGAACAGTGCGAGGAAGGTTAAAGGAGAATGAGGTTGGCGAAGCCAGCACGGCAGCGCGACAGGTACGAGAGGCAGCCCCAAACATTTTTTGGGGGGGGCAGACGAGGTGTGGGGCTAAGCCAGGTAGCAGACCTGAGCTCACTCCTCGTGCTTATTATGAGCATAGAAGGGGGGGGGTCTGGGTAGCCATTTGATTAGCTGTTCAGGAGTCTTATGGCTTGGGGGCATAAGTTTTTTAGAAGCCTCTTGGACCTAGACTTGGCGCTCCGGTACCGCTTGCCATGCAGTAGCAGAGAGAACAGTCTATGACTAGGGTGGCATGAGTCTCTGACATTTTTAGGGCCTTCCTCTGACACCGCATGGTATAGAGGTCCTGGACGGCAGGAAGCTTGGCCCCAGTGATGTACTGGGCCGTACGCATTACCCTATGTAGTGCCTTGCAATCGGAGGCCGCGCAGTTGCCATACCAAACGTCAGGATGATCGTGATGGTGCAGCTGTAACACTTTTGAGAAACTGTGGACCCATGCCAAATCTTTTCACCTGGAGAAAAGGAAAACCTATGTGAGAATGCTATTCATTGACTACAGGTCAGCATTCAACACCATAGTGCCCTCGAAGCTCATCAATAAGCTATGGACCCTGGGTCAACACCTCCCTCTGCAACTGGATCCTGGACTTCCTGATGTGCCCCCCCCCAGGTAGTAAGGGTAGGTAGCAACACATCCCCCACGCTGATCCTCAACACAGGGGCCCCTCGGGGGTGCGTGCAAAGCTCCCTCCTGTACTCCCTAGTCAGTCATGACTGCATGGCCAGGCATGACTCCAACACCATCATTAAATTTTCCGATGACACAACAGTGGTAGGCCTGATCGCCGACAACGTCGAGACAGCCTATAGGGAGGAAGTCAGAGACCTGGCCATGTGGTGCAACGACAACAACCTCTCCCTCAACATGATCAAGACAAAGGAGATGATTATGGACTACAGGAAAAAGAGGACCGAGCACGCCCCCATTCTCATGCAGTGGAGCATGTTGAGAGCTTCACGTTCCTTGGTGCCTACATCACCAACAAACTAACATGGTCCAAGCACACTATAACACTTGTAAAGCGGGCACAACAAAACCTATTCCACCTCATGAGACCAAAAAGATTTGGTATTGTTCCTCAGATCCTCAACATTTTCTACAGCTGTACCATTGAGAGCATCCTGACTGGTTGCATCACTGCCTGGTATGGCAACTGCTCGGCCTCCAAATGCAAGGCACTACAGAGGGGAGTGTGAACGGCCCAGAACATCAATGGGGCCAAGCTTACTGCCATCCAGGACCTCTATACCAGGCGGTGTCAGAGGAAGGCCCTAAAAATTGTCAGACTCCAGCCACCCTAGTCATGAACTGTTCTTTCTGCTACTGCACAGAAAGTGATACCGGAACACCAGGTCAAGGTGCATGAGACTTCTATACAGCTTCTACCCCCAAGCCATAAGACTCCTGAATATCTAGTCAAAAGTTACCCAGACTATTTGCATTGCCCCCACCCCCTTCTCCACACCACTACCACTCTCGGTTGTCATCTATGCATAGTCACTTTAATTAACTTTACCTACATGTACATACTACCTCAACTAACCGGTGACCCCGCACATTGACTCTGTACCAACACCCCCTATATATATATTGTTATTTTTTACTGCTGCTCTGTAATTACTTGTATCTTTTATCTCTTAAAAAATCTTATCCGTATTTTTGAAACTGCACTGTTGGTTAGGGGTTCATAAGTAAGCATTTCATTGTAAGGTGAATTGTTGTATTCGGCGCTTGTGACAAATAAAATATGGTTTTGATTT
Organism: Oncorhynchus gorbuscha; assembly: GCF_021184085.1. NCBI lineage: Eukaryota > Metazoa > Chordata > Actinopteri > Salmoniformes > Salmonidae > Oncorhynchus > Oncorhynchus gorbuscha. The sequence continues at coordinate 83,128,039 of NC_060190.1, forward strand.
ATGGTGGTATACAGCTCATTGAGTGCAGTTTTAATGTCAGCATCGGTCTGTGGTGGTATGGTAGCTACGAAAAATACAGATGAAAACTCTAGGTTTATAGTGTGGTCTACAGTTTATCATCATGTCGTCGTTCAGTCACGACTCGGTGAAACATAAGATATTACAGTTTTTATTGTCCCGTTGGTAGGATATACGTGCTTTCAGTTCGTCCCATTTATTTTTCAGCAACTGAACGTTAGCTAGCAGGACGGAAGGCAAAGGCAGATTAGCCACTCGTCGCCTTATCCTCACAGGGCACCCTGATCTTTTTCCGCAAAATCTCTGTTTCCTATTCCAGCGAATACCGGGGATCTGAGCCTGGTCGGTTGTCTGTAGTTTCTCCCTCCCATCTGACTCATTGAAGAAAAGCTCTTTGTCTAATCTGAGGTGAGTAATCGCAGTTCTGATGTCCAGAAGCTCTTTTTGGGTAGCAGCAACATTATGAACAAAACAAGTTACGAACAACGAGGATTTTTTTTTAAAATAGCACGGTTGGTTAGAGCCGATATGACGGCAGCCCTCCCCTCCGGCGTCATCTTCATTCACCCCCGATTGCTCAGTTTGGTCGAGAGGTCAGCTCTAGGAAGAGGCTTGGTTGTTCCAAACTTCTTCCATTTAAGAATAATGGAGGCCACTGTGTTCTTTGGGACCTTCAATGGTTCAGAAATGTTTTGTAACCTTTCCCCAGATCTGTGCCTTGACACAATTCTGTCTCAGAGAAAATCCTGATTTTAGCTCTGACATGCACTGTCAACTGTGGGACTTTACCAGTGTGTGCCTTTCCAAATCATTTCTAATCAATTGAATTTACCACAGGTGGACTCCAATCAAGTTTTAGAAACATATCAAGGATGATCAATAGAAACAGTATGCACCTGAGCTTATTTTCGAGTCTCACAAGAAAGGGTTTGAATACTTATGTAAATAAGGTATTTCTATTTTGTATTTTTAATAAATTAGCAAACATTTTTTAAATCTGTTTTTGCTTTGTGATTATGGGGAATTGTGTGTAGATTGATGAAAAAATTCATATAATCCATTTTAGAATAAGGTTGTAACAAAACAAAATGTGGAAAAATGGAATGAACACTGAGTGGCTGCTGCCAACACACTGTCATTGACACTGACCCAACTCCAGCCATTTTAATAATGGGAATTGATGGGAAATGATGTAAATATATCACTAGCCACTTTAAACAATGCTACCTTATATAATGTTACTTACCCTACATTATTCATCTCATATGCATATGTATATACTGTACTCTACATCATCGACTGCATCCTTATGTAACACATGTATCACTAGCCACTTTAACTATGCCACTTTGTTTACTTTGTCTACACACTCATCTCATATGTATATACTGTACTCGATACCATCTACTGTATGCTGCTCTGTACCATCACTCATTCATATATCCTTATGTACATGTTCCTTATCCCCTTACACTGTGTATAAGACAGTAGTTTTGGAATTGTTAGTTAGATTACTTGTTGGTTATCACTGCATTGTCGGAACTAGAAGCACAAGCATTTCGCTACACTCGCATTAACATCTGCTAACCATGTGTATGTGACAAATAAAATTTGATTTGATTTGATTTTTTGATTTGATTTATCTGAGTACTTTCCGAATGCATAAAGGAACCCAGAAAATCCAGTCACATCACCCTTTCAGCTCTCATACAATGGGTTTAAATATTTAGGAATACAGGTTCAATACTGTCATGATGATGTGGTTAAATCTAATCTGGATCCCAATTTTGCAATAGATTAAGGATGATTTGACTAGTTGGTTGTCATTGTTACTCCCTTGGTTAGGACGTATTGCTGTGATTCAAATGAATGTACTCCCCCAGGATTTAAATCCGCTGCAGATGATCCCAAACCATATCCTTGGGATGTTTTGAAATCAATTCACAGAGCAATGTCCATATGTATTTAGAACAACAAGTGTCCTTAATTATATTAGAAAAACTCTGACTGCCAATCAAAAGGGAGGTTCGGCTGTACCTAACTTTCAGTACTATCACTGGTCCACACAATTTAAGATCATTTCTGAGTACATTGAGCATCGCCCAAACTCTACATAGTTGGATCTGGAATCGGAGGGTTGTCTGGCGGACCTACCTTTTTGATAAAAGCCTAAAGGATCATTGTATTGTAACAAACACCATTAAATCATGTAACACTGCAAAAACAGCTTTTTATATGACAAGAAGATACTCATTCTGTGCTCTGATGGTTAACAATCCCTTCTTTCCTCCTTCATGTACAGACAGTGGTTTAAGAATTGGTACAAACCTGGAATTACTACATTGAATGATTTCTTTTATGATGGTTTCCTTAAGTCTTTCCTGCAATTGAACCAAGAATATGGTTTACCACACTCACAATTTTACAGTTTCCTTCAACCTCGAAGCTTTATCATTTCAATGTCCTGTTTATACCCATTGCTTAATTCGTTGTTAATCTCTGTTTATACCCATTGCTTAATTCGTTGTTCATCTCTGTTTATACCCTTAATTCGTTGTTCATCTCTGTTTATACCCTTAATTCGTTGTTCATCTCTGTTTATACCCATTGCTTAATTCATTGTTCATCTCTGTTTATACCCTTAATTCGTTGTTCATCTCTGTTTATACCCATTGCTTAATTCGTTGTTCATCTCTGTTTATACCCATTGCTTAATTCGTTGTTCCTCTCTGTTTATACCCATTGCTTAATTCGTTATTCATCTCTGTTTATACCCATTGCTTAATTCGTTGTTCATCTCTGTTTATACCCATTGCTTAATTCGTTGTTCATCTCTGTTTATACCCTTAATTCGTTGTTCATCTCTGTTTATACCCTTAATTCGTTGTTCATCTCTGTTTATACCCTTAATTCGTTGTTCATCTCTGTTTATACCCTTAATTCGTTGTTCATCTCTGTTTATACCCTTAATTCGTTGTTCATCTCTGTTTATACCCATTGCTTAATTTGTTGTTCATCTCTGTTTATACCCATTGCTTAATTCGTTGTTCATCTCTGTTTATACCCTTAATTCGTTGTTCATCTCTGTTTATACCCATTGCTTAATTCGTTGTTCATCTCTGTTTATACCCATTGCTTAATTCGTTGTTCATCTCTGTTTATACCAATTGCTTAATTCGTTGTTCATCTCTGTTTATACCCATTGCTTAATTCATTGTTCATCTCTGTTTATACCCATTGCTTAATTCGTTGTTCATCTCTGTTTATACCCATTGCTTAATTCGTTGTTCATCTTGTTCATCTCTGTTTATACCCATTGCTTAATTCGTTGTTCATCTCTGTTTATACCCATTGCTTAATTCGTTGTTCATCTCTGTTTATACCAATTGCTTAATTCGTTGTTCATCTCTGTTTATACCCATTGCTTAATTCATTGTTCATCTCTGTTTATACCCATTGCTTAATTCGTTGTTCATCTCTGTTTATACCCATTGCTTAATTCGTTGTTCATCTCTGTTTATACCCATTGCTTAATTCGTTGTTCATCTCTGTTTATACCCATTGCTTAATTCGTTGTTCATCTCTGTTTATACCCATTGCGTTGTTCATCTCTGTTGTTCATCTCTGTTTATTTAATTCGTTGTTCATCTCTGTTTATACCCTTAATTCGTTGTTCATCTCTGTTTATACCCTTAATTCGTTGTTCATCTCTGTTTATACCCATTTAATTCGTTGTTCATCTCTGTTTATACCCCTTAATTCATTGTTCATCTCTGTTTATACCCGTTGTTCATCTCTGTTTATACCCATTGCTTAATTTGTTGTTCATCTCTGTTTATACCCATTGCTTAATTCGTTGTTCATCTCTGTTTATACCCTTAATTCGTTGTTCATCTCTGTTTATACCCATTGCTTAATTCGTTGTTCATCTCTGTTTATACCCATTGCTTAATTCGTTGTTCATCTCTGTTTATACCAATTGCTTAATTCGTTGTTCATCTCTGTTTATACCCATTGCTTAATTCATTGTTCATCTCTGTTTATACCCATTGCTTAATCTCTGTTTTCATTGTTGTTCATCTCTGTTTATACCCATTGCTTAATTCGTTGTTCATCTCTGTTTATACCCATTGCTTAATTCGTTGTTCATCTCTGTTTATACCCATTGCTTAATTCGTTGTTCATCTCTGTTTATACCAATTGCTTAATTCGTTGTTCATCTCTGTTTATACCCATTGCTTAATTCATTGTTCATCTCTGTTTATACCCATTGCTTAATTCGTTGTTCATCTCTGTTTATACCCATTGCTTAATTCGTTGTTCATCTCTGTTTATACCCATTGCTTAATTCGTTGTTCATCTCTGTTTATACCCATTGCTTAATTCGTTGTTCATCTCTGTTTATACCCATTGCTTAATTCATTGTTCATCTCTGTTTATACCCATTGCTTAATTCGTTGTTCATCTCTGTTTATACCCATTGCTTAATTCGTTGTTCATCTCTGTTTATACCCATTGCTTAATTCGTTGTTCATCTCTGTTTATACCCATTGCTTAATTCGTTGTTCATCTCTGTTTATACCAATTGCTTAATTCGTTGTTCATCTCTGTTTATACCCATTGCTTAATTCATTGTTCATCTCTGTTTATACCCATTGCTTAATTCGTTGTTCATCTCTGTTTATACCCATTGCTTAATTCGTTGTTCATCTCTGTTTATACCCATTGCTTAATTCGTTGTTCATCTCTGTTTATACCCATTGCTTAATTCGTTGTTCATCTCTGTTTATACCCATTGCTTAATTCGTTGTTCATCTCTGTTTTATACCCATCTCTTAATTCGTTGTTCATCTCTGTTTATACCCTTAATTCGTTGTTCATCTCTGTTTATACCCATTGCTTAATTCGTTGTTCATCTCTGTTTATACCCATTGCTTAATTCGTTGTTCATCTCTGTTTATACCCTTAATTCGTTGTTCATCTCTGTTTATACCCTTAATTCGTTGTTCATCTCTGTTTATACCCATTGCTTAATTCGTTGTTCATCTCTGTTTATACCCATTGCTTAATTCGTTGTTCATCTCTGTTTATACCCTTAATTGTTTATACCCGTTGTTCATCTCTGTTTATACCCATTTAATTCGTTGTTCATCTCTGTTTATACCCATTGCTTAATTCGTTGTTCATCTCTGTTTATACCCATTGCTTAATTCATTGTTGTTCATCTCTGTTTATACCCATTGCTTAATTCGTTGTTCATCTCTGTTTATACCCTTAATTCGTTGTTCATCTCTGTTTATACCCTTAATTCGTTGTTCATCTCTGTTTATACCCATTGCTTAATTCGTTGTTCATCTCTGTTTATACCCATTGCTTATTCGTTGTTTCGTTGTTCATCTCTGTTTATACCCTTAATTCGTTGTTCATCTCTGTTTATACCCTTAATTCGTTGTTCATCTCTGTTTATACCCATTGCTTAATTCGTTGTTCATCTCTGTTTATACCCATTGCTTAATTCGTTGTTCATCTCTGTTTATACCCATTGCTTAATTGTTTATACCCATTGTTGTTCATCTCTGTTTATACCCTTAATTCGTTGTTCATCTCTGTTTATACCCATTAATTCGTTGTTCATCTCTGTTTATACCCATTGCTTAATTCGTTGTTCATCTCTGTTTATACCCATTGCTTAATTCGTTGTTCATCTCTGTTTATACCCATTGCTTAATTCGTTGTTCATCTCTGTTTATACCCATTGCTTAATTCGTTGTTCATCTCTGTTTATACCCATTGCTTAATTCGTTGTTCATCTCTGTTTATACCCATTGCTTAATTCGTTGTTCATCTCTGTTTATACCCATTGCTTAATTCGTTGTTCATCTCTGTTTATACCCTTAATTCGTTGTTCATCTCTGTTTATACCCATTGCTTAATTCGTTGTTCATCTCTGTTTATACCCATTGCTTAATTCGTTGTTCATCTCTGTTTATACCCATTGTTGTTCATCTCTGTTTATACCCATTGCTTAATTCGTTGTTCATCTCTGTTTATACCCATTGCTTAATTCCCTTAATTCGTTGTTCATCTCTGTTTATACCCTTAATTCGTTGTTCATCTCTGTTTATACCCATTGCTTAATTCGTTGTTCATCTCTGTTTATACCCATTGCTTAATTCGTTGTTCATCTCTGTTTATACCCATTGCTTAATTCGTTGTTCATCTCTGTTTATACCCTTAATTCGTTGTTCATCTCTGTTTATACCCTTAATTCGTTGTTCATCTCTGTTTATACCCATTGCTTAATTTGAAAAGGATCCGGCGCCTCTCCATTTTGGACTGTTTTGTTCCAGAACCTATTTGGATGAATCCGGTACCTATCGTGATATGAAAAATAATGTTCATTAAGTAATTTGTTTTCTAAAAGCTATCAGAGTTCATTTGAGTTGCCTCTTCGTTAATTCTCCTACCCCCTTGGCTGTCTGAGAAGTGCTCCTGTACCTGTTACAGAACTAGAATGAGATTCACTTTCTATGATATTTCTCCCTCTCTCTATTCTGATTGGCACGAGACTGCAACTCTCATCTCTCATATAGGATGAATCAAAATAATTGTTTGCTAAAATAATAATTGCTTCCCAAAATGTGATTTTATGTAATGGCAATACTGGTACGAGGTAACACTAACTTGCATAAACTGCTTACATTATTACAAATATGAATTGCTAATTATGGAAATTAAGATAAGGATTTAAAAAAAATATATACACTAAATCAAATCAAATTTATTCATTTAGCCCTTCTTACATCAGCTGATATCTCATAGTGCTGTATAGAAACCCAGCCTAAAATCCCAAAACAGCAAGCAATGCAGGTGCAGAAGCACAGTGGCTACCTAGAAACACGGTGGCTACTTAGAAGCATGGTGGAAACCTAGAGTGGAACCAGGCTATGTGGGGTGGCCAGTCCTCTTCTGGCTGTGCCGGGTGGAGATAACAGAACCTGGCCAAGACGTAGAATGTATGCACACATGACTGTAAGTCGCTTTGGATAAAAGCGTCTGCTAAATGGCATATATTATGTTCAAATGTTCATGAATGACCAGCATGTTCAAATAATAATAATCACAGGCAGAACAGTTGAAACTGGAGCAGCAGCACGGCCAGGTGGACTGGGGACAGCAAGGAGTCATCATGTCAGGTAGTCATTTTACATTTACATTACATGTAAGTCATTTAGCAGACGCTCTTATCCAGAGCGACTTACAAATTGGTGCATTCACCTTATGACATCGAGTGGAACAGTCACTTTACAATAGTGCATCTAAATCTTAAAGGGGGGGGGGTGAGAGGGATTACTTATCCTATCCTAGGTATTTCTTAAAGAGGTGGGGGGTAGTCCTGAGGCATGGTCCTGGGGCTCATGTCCTCCGAGAGAGAGAAAGAAAGAATTAGAGAGAGCATACTTAAATTCACACAGGACACCGGATAAGACAGGAGAAATACTCCAGATATAAACAGACTCATCCTAGCCCCCTGACACACAAACTACTGCAGCATAAATACTGGAGGCTTTGTACAATAAGAATACTCAAATGTCGCAAATAGTACGGTTAGTATGAGTAGTTTGTCATTTCAAAAACAGCTATAGTGTAGAATATCAAACAGGGTTTCCATTAGCCGGTAATAGCTGGCTTTTGGCCTATAAAAAAATATGAAAAGCCGATAAATAAAATTGGTTCCGGCCAATTGTCCAGGGAAAAACAAAAAAAATCCCATTGCGAAATAATGCTTTTAGCCTATTTATTGATGAAAATACCAGTCGAAGGAAGTACAATACACACAATGCAAATCGTCCGGATAGCCATTTGATTACCTGTCAGGAGTCTTATGGCTTGGGGGTAAAACTGTTGAGAAGCCTTTTTGTCCTCGACTTGGCACGCCGGTACCCCTTGCCATGTGGTGGTAAAGAGAACAGTCTATGACTGGGGTGGCTGGGGTCTTTAACAATTTTTAGGGCCTTCCTCTGACACCGCCTGGTGTAGAGGTCCTGGATGGCAGGCAGCTTAGCCCCAGTGATGTACTGGGCCATACGCACTACCCTCTGAAGTGCCTTTCGGTCAGAGGCCGAGCGATTGCCGTACCAGGCAGTGATGCAGCAGTCAGGATACTCTCGATGGTGCAGCTGAAGAACATTTTGAGGATCTCAGGACCCATTACAAATCTTTTTAGTTTCCTGTGGGGGAATAGGCTTTGTCGTGCCCGCTTCACGACTGTCTTGGTGTGTTTGGACCATTCTAGTTTGTTGTTGATGTGGACACCAAGGAACTTGAAGCTCTCAACCTGCTCCACTACAGCCCCGTCGATGAGAATGGGGGCGTGCTCGGTCCTCCTTTTCCTGTAGTCCACAATCATTTCCTTAGTCTTGGTTACGTTGAGGGATAGGTTGTTATTCTGGCACCACTCGGCCAGGTCTCTGACCTCCTCCCTATAGGCTGTATCGTCGTTGTCGGTGATCAGGCCGACCACGGTTGTGTCATCTGCAAATGTATTATGCATTATGGAACGAACATTCGCACGTAGCCTACAGCCTTGTGCACATTGCTGCGCTTATAATGTGAGGAAACAATAGTTTGTCAACATTTTAAGCTAAAAAAGTAACAAAAAAGTGTTAGAGCCACAGAGACGGGGGTTTAGGTGACTATGTTTCAACACACGTGATGTTGTCTTCCTGAAGAAAAAGAGACGGGGGTTTAGGTGTCCCGAATATTGAGTGGATTTACACTGCTACAAGACAGACTCACCTGTTGAACATGCTTAATATGACAGTTAAGGAGTTCCACCCACTTCCTGGGCTTTAGGAAGAAAGCCAATGGAAAATTGGACACTCGTGCTTTGGAGTCTGGTCAGACTGGCCGGACCTCAGCAATCTGTGCAACTGTAACAGTATAATTTTAAACCGTCCCCTCGCCCATACCCGGGCGCGAACCAGGGAACCTCTGCACACATCAACAACAGTCACCCACGAAGCATCGTTACCCATCGCTCCACAAAAGCCGCGGCCCTTGCAGAGCAAGGGGAACTACTACTTCAAGGTCTCAGAGCAAGTGACGTCACCGATTGAAACGCTATTTAGCGCGCGCCACCTAAGCTAGCCGTTTCACATCCGTTACACAACCAAACTGGAGCGGAGCTCAGGTGGACACGGACTGATATGCAAACTGAGCCTGTGACTGCCTCTGATGCAGTTGTGGCAGATTGAGGTGTTGATGTGGAGGCTTCTGTCACCCATGATGGAACATCTCATGTTACATCCAAGACAACACTCATTGGTATCAGACGGATACAGCTACTGCAACACTGGACTGGCCTGAGGCTGCAGAGGAAACTCGCTGCTCTGGACTGTGCTGACCACTCTGTCTCCCATTCCATGTACCAGAATACTCCCATTGGTGAGGGCAATTTCAACTTTACTGTTAAGGCAAGGCTGCAAGTTCTACCAACCAAATATAATCTAGCACATTGGTACCCTGCAAGCCATGACCCATTTTGTATTGAGTCAAATGTAATGGAGTCCATTGCCCATGTTAATGGCTGCTGTTCATACAAGGATTTTGCTAGACATGACCATTCTGTATACTTCTGGCCCTTCTTTGAACACTGTGTTAACAACCCTCCAGGCAAGCTTCAATGCCATACAACTCTCCTTCCTTGGCCTCCAATCGCTCTTAAATACAAGTAAAACTAAATGCATGCTCTTCAACCGATCGCTACCTGCACCTGCCCACCTGTCCAACATCACCACTCTGGACGGCTCTGACTTAGAATACGTGGACAACTACAAATACTTAGGTGTCTGGTTAGACTGTAAAATCTCCTTCCAGACCCATATCAAACATCTCCAATCCAAAGTTAAATCTAGAATTGGCTTCCTATTTCGCAACAAAGCATACTTCACTCATGCTGCCAAACATACCCTTGTAAAACTGACCATCCTACCAATCCTCGACTTTGGCGATGTCATTTACAAAATAGCCTCCAATACCCTACTCAACAAATTGGATGCAGTCTATCACAGTGCAATCAGTTTTGTCACCAAAGCCCCATATACTACCCACCATTGCGACCTGTACGCTCTCGTTGGCTGGCCCTCGCTTCATACTCGTCGCCAAACCCACAGGCTCCATGTCATCTACAAGACCCTGCTAGGTAAAGTCCCCCCTTATCTCAGCTCGCTGGTCACCATAGCATCTCCCACCTGTAGCACACGCTCCAGCAGGTATATCTCTCTAGTCACCCCCAAAACCAATTCTTTCTTTGGCCGCCTCTCCTTCCAGTTCTCTGCTGTCCAATGACTGGAATGAACTACAAAAATCTCTGAAAATGGAAACACTTATCTCCCTCACTAGATTTAAGCACCAACTGTCATAGCAGCTCACAGATTACTGCACCTGTACATAGCCCACCTATAATTTAGCCCAAACAACTCCCTCTTTCCCTACTGTATTTAATTAATTTATTTATTTTGCTCCTTTGCACCCCATTGTTCTACTTTGCACATTCTTCCATTGCAAATCTACCATTCCAGTGTTTTACTTGCTATATTGTATTTACTTTGCCACCATGGCCTTTTTTTTGGCTTTACCTCCCTTATCTCACCTCATTTGCTCACATCGTATATAGACTTGTTTATACTGTATTATTGACTGTATGTTTGTTTTACTCCATGTGTAACTCTGTGTCGTTGTATGTGTCGAACTGCTTTGCTTTATCTTGGCCAGGTCGCAATTGTAAATGAGAACTTGTTCTCAACTTGCCTACCTGGTTAAATAAAGGTGAAATAAAATAAAAAAAATTACCTGATAGACAAGTGGTCTCACCAACAGCACACATGAATAAACATCCTAGTTTAAGGGGATGCTGGTATGATGAGGTTGATGTGTTTTCCTGTATGCCAAATAAACATTTACATTACATTAAGTCATTTAGCAGACGCTCTTATCCAGAGCGACTTACAGATATTGTTGACGGGAAGGCCAGGGGGATGTGCTCATTTTGGAAGTGGGCTGCTCAATTGACAGCTACATGTAGTAGTTGCAAGCTGGTGGCGCTGGTATTCAGGAGTCTCGGACACATACACAGGCTTACAGTGCGCTGCCTCCAGATTGCGGGCCTGACAACAACTAGGGCAAAGCAATTGGCTAGGTACTGCTCTTTTTCAGCTGTCGTGGGCAGCCTAGCTTTTTGGAAAAGGAGCTGCTTTCTGTACCCTTGAGTGCCATGCATACAGTGACTTTTGAGATGTCTTTTTTTGGAAAATTTGATTGGTGGATTCAAATAAAGTGTTAAAAATGTGTGTGTGTGTGTGTGTGTGTGTGTGTGTGTGTGTGTGTGTGTGTGTGTGTGTGTGTGTGTGTGTGTGTGTGTGTGTGTGTGTGTGTGTGTGTGTGTGTGTGTGTGTGTGTGTGTGTGTGTGTGTGTGTGTGTGTGTGTGTGTGTGTGTCAGGCGGCGTTCTCAGAGATCAACCTGGTATCCCATGCCAACGGGTCGTGTAACGTGGACATACAGTTGATCAGGAACGGAACCAAAGTGGTGAGGTGAGTAATGTTTCCATCCAGAGACCTGCTACTACTAAGCACCATCTGAGTGCTCTGAGCCCTTAAATCAAAGGTTATTTATTACACGCCAACATACATCCAATACACTCAGGGCAGCTGGGACATATTGAACACCGCTGTGTTTGTAACTAATGGAGGTCCTATTTTAGATTAAATATAGGCTTCTAGGAATTCTACCCATATTAGAGCGGTAGAAGTACAGTCCAAATATCTGTATTTAATATCAGTAATAATTGCAGTCAAAAACTCAGCAAAAAAATAAACGTCCTCGCAGTCAACTGCGTTTATTTTCAGCAAACTTAACATGCGTAAAAAAAATATCCCATAACGACAAAGCAAAAACAGGTTTAGAAATTTTACCAAATGTATTACAAATAAAAAACATAATTAGCAGATTTACATACAGTTAAAGTCAGAAGTTTACATACACCTTGGCCAAATACATTCAACTACAACATGTTCTGTCAAGATAGAACTGCCAAAGGGGGAGGAAATGCAATCTACTGCAGAGATAGCCTGAAAAGTTCTGTCATACTTTCCAGGTCTATGTCAAACAGTTCGAGCTTCAATTTTTTAAATAAATCTCTCCAGAAATAAGTCTCTCACTGTTGCTGCCTGTTACAGACCACCCTCAGCTCCCAGCTGTGCCCAGGACACCATTTGCGAATTGATCGCCACCCATCTTGCTTCAGAGTTTGTTTGGTTAGGTGACCTAAACTGGGATATGCTTAACACCGTCCTACAATCTCAGATCGATGCCCTCAGTCTCACACAAATTATCAAGGAACCCACCAGGTACAACCATAAATCCATAAACATGGGCACCCTCATAGATATTATCCTGACCAACCTGCCTTCCAAATACACCTCTGCTGTTTTCAATCAGGATCTCAGTGATCACTGCCTCATTGCCTGTATACGTTATGGGTCCGTGGTCAAACGAACACCCCTCATCACTGTCAAATGCTCCCCAAAACACTTCTGAGAGCAGGCCTTTCTAATCAACCTGGCCCGGGTATCCTGGAAGGATATTGACCACACCCCGTCATTAGAGGATGCCTGGTTGTTCTTTTAAAGTAATGTTCCTAAAAATGTAGAACTAAGAACAGATATAGCCCTTGGTTCACTCCAGACCTGACTGCCCTCGACCAGCACAAAACGTCCTGTGGCGTACTGCACTAGCATCAAATAGTCCCCGCAATATGCACATTTTCAGGGAAGTCAGGAACCAATACATTTAGCTTTTTTGTTAGGAAAGCAAAGGCTAAATTTTTCAAACAGAAATTTACATCTTGTAGCTCTAACTCCAAAAAGTTCTGGGACACTGTAAAGTCCATGGAGAATAAGAGCACCTTAAAGAGCTGCAAAACCTGGACCCCTACAAATCAGCTGGGCAAGACAATCTGGGCCCTCCCTTTCTAAAATTATCCGCCGCCATTGTTGCAACCCCTATTACTAGTCTGTTCAACCTCTCGTATCTGACATTTGATTTTGTAAATGATTATATATTTTTAATTATAAGACAACAAAGTCCTGCTCCTTCCCTGACTTTTCCTAAATGTTGGTATTTAACATTGCTCAATTTTGAAATCACTAACAGAAAAGCATTTGGAAGGGCCTCCCGGGTGGCGCAGTGGTTAAGGGCGCTGTACTGCAGCGCCAGCTGTGCCATCAGAGTCCCTGGTTTTGCGCCCAGGCTCTGTCGTGACCGGCCGCGACCTGGAGGTCCGTGGGGCGACGCACAATTGGCCTAGCGTCGCCCAGGTTAGGGAGGGCTTGGTCGGTAGGGGTGTCCTTGTCTCATCGCGCACCAGTGACTCCTGTGGCGGGCCAGGTGCAGTGTGCGCTAGCCAAGGTGGCCAGGTGCACGGTGTTTCCTCTGGCGCTTTGGTGCGGCTGGCTTCCGGGTTGGATGCACACTGTGTTAAGAAGCAGTGCGGCTTGGTTGGGTTGTGCATCGGAGGACGCATGACTTTCAACCTTCGTCTCTCCCGAGCCCGTATGGGAGTTGTAGCGATGAGACAAGATAGTAGCTACTACAACAATTGGAGACCACGAAATTGGGGAGAAAAAGGGGTAAAAAAGCATACTAACATTTTCAAGCCAAGTGGAGGAGTCACGAAAGTGAGAAATAGAGATAAAACGAATCACTTACCTTTGATACCCTTCATCTTTTACACAATAAATGTTTGTGTTGTTGTCAATAAAGTCCCTCTTTATATCCCAAAAACTTTGGTTTTGTTGGCGCGTTTTGTTCAGTAATCCACTGGCTCAAAGGCGGTCACAGCATGCAGACGAATACATCCGAATAGTACCAATAAAGTTCATTGAAACATGTCAAACGAGGTTTATAATTAAGCCTCAGGTTGTCTATTGTCTAAATAATCCATAATATTTAAACTGGACAATAGTGTATTCAATAGAAAGGAAAAACAACGAAGGGCGCGCAATTGGTCACGCGCGCAAACCATCTCTGCTTCATTCTACAGTCCACTGACAATGGTCTCATTCTTCCTCATTTTTCAGAAAACAAGCCTGAAACAATGTCTAAAGACTTGACATCTAGTGGAAGCCATAGGAACTGCAATCTGGGTCCTAACCCATTACATACTGTATAGGCATTCAATTGAAAACTACCCACATCAAAAATCCCACTTCCTTGGATGGATTTTTCTCAGGTTTTTGCCTGCCATATCAGTTCTGTTATACTGACAGACATTGTTTAAAGAGTTTGAAACTTTAGTGTTTTCTAGCCAAATCTACCAATTATATGCATATCCTAGCTTCTGGGCCTGAGTAACGGGCAGTTTACTTTGGGCACCTCAGTCATCCAAACTTCCGAATACTGCCTCCTATCCCCAAAGTTAACCCGCTGAGACAATACACTGTAGCACGTTGGTACCTAAGTGTCTATCCTCACTGAATGAATGACAAATGGTTGAATGGGCAATAATTGTGCACATTACTTCAATCAAATTTAAATGAGGCCTAATTGAATGATAAGGAGTGTGAAGAGGATGATTTAATTTGGAACAATAGTGTAATGATCAGTTTGCTATGGCTATTTATCAGCGCTGGCACTCATGTTTATAGCAAATTATTTGACCATGCGGGTTGCGTGTAGATGTCTTTTTTATGTTTTACTTTGTAAAAAGAAGCTGTTACAGGGCTGTTTTATTTACTATAACTCTATTACTAGTCAGACTTATCTTTTGGGAAACGAAAACATGCTATGTGTTGCAGTAGACCTTTACAATAATGCTAAACATGTCCTTGACTCTATTCAACTTGATGAGCGAGGGGAAGTCAGCCTGCACAGCCTACCCATTGAGACTACCAAAACTAATTTCACACATAATAAGAGTTAGCCTATAGACAAGATTCAATTGACAATAGTCTGAGTTACAAAATTATCAGTTTTCAAATTGCACATGAAGAGATAGGCGCCATTTGGAATTGACAGAGCATCACTTTATCAAATCCTCCTTCAGAGTCACATGCAGGTAAAACATTTGATATAATATCAGTAAGATTATATTCTCCAGTTTCTGTGACACGTTCCTTCGTCAAATTGCTCTCAAAATTTGAGAGGTGCAGCTCTATTTTCAAATATCACTTTTTCCAAGAATATCCGCACTGTCCATGATTTCAGCACATGACCACTTGCGTGGCAGCAGTGCTCTAGCTAGTGAGCAAAGCTTACTAACATAATTAGCCTAAAATATGTGATTGTTTTTTAATACATGTTCTTATTCCTACAATGTTTCTTTAGTCCTGCCAAAATTAAATTAGAATGTATTTCTTTGTGATAGATTTAACTCTTGCACTAGTGGTTTTTATTTTTTACTTATAGACTTGAGTAACAAACTAATGAAAATGCTATTATGTTCTCTTAAAATGTTTTTTAGTATTCTAATGTTACTTAAGATCTTCATAAACACAACCAAATTATTATTCGTCCATATATCAAATATGTATTAGACCATTAGAATGTTATTGTGTCATTGGCAGGAAGTGGTGTAGAAAGTTAGTTATTGGTCAACATCTTTCACTAGGACTGTAGAATTCTACAAACCATATACTTGAGTCTATCTAAAGAAATAACTATTATATTTTTTAATGGATATATTTCCACTAATATTTCTCTCATGCAATTCGTCCATTACAATTGTTTATGTACTATTTATGAAGCGGGTTGACATGCATCTGATGCATATGCTAAAGGAGATGCCCAGGAAACATTCACAACGTTGCAGACGTATAAACTGAAAGTGTTACGATAAATGAGTGAAGAGGTGTGGAGTCAGGCGCAGAGAGCAAAAGATGTGGGAAAAACAACACGCTTTAATGTCCCGGAAACATAACATGTACAAAAGTGGAAACACAAATGAACAGAAATATAAACGGACAGCGTGAAACCCAAATGCCAACAAAAATACACTCAAACAACAAAACAGACGAACAAGCCCGCACGAAACAGAAGCGGGCTAAACAGACTATATATAACCCTATCCTAACAACCAAACTAGAAACAGGTGCTACCAATTAGACAAAACTAAACGAACACAGAACAATGGATCGGCGATAGCTAGTAGACCGGCGACGACGACCGCCGAGCGCCACCCGAACAAGAAGGGGAGTCACCTTCGGTAATATTCGTGACAGAAAGGCACGGTTCTAAATGGAACTCAAAAGGGTTCTCCCATAGGGACAGATGACAAAACCATGGAACCAGAGGTTTCTTCATGAGGGTTCTACGTAAAAGCCAATTGGGCTCCTCTACAGGGACAAAACAAGGACCCACCTAAGGTTCCTTGTGAGAGGGTACAAAAAATAAAAGGCGATTAAATGTTTTGGTAAACCTACTGGAGAGCTCTTCTTTGTCTACACACATTCAGCATCATTCACACCCTCTTAAGCCTTAGCCCGGCCCATCTCTTTAACCTCTTGAATCTAGGGGGCACTATTTTCATTTTTGGAAAAATAACGTCCCCAAAGTAAACGGCTATTTTGTCAGGACATGCTAGAATATGCATATAATTGACAGCTTAGGATAGAAAACACTAAAGTTTACAAAACTGTAAAAATATTGTCTGAGTATAACAGAACTGATATTGCAGGCGAAAGCCTGAGAAAAATCCAATCAGGAAGGGACTCTTATTTAGAAAGCTCTGCGTTTCTATGCATCCCTATTGAGCAGTGAATGAGATATCAACCAGATTCCTTTTTCTATGGCTTCCCTAATGTGTCTAGTGTCACAATACATAGTTTCAGGCTGTTATTTTGAAAAATGAGCCTGAACGTCAACATTGTGTCAGTGGTCAGCTGAAGTCTCTCAGAGTGTTTGGTGCGTAAAGGACAAATGCGGCCATTGTTTCTCTCTTTCCTACTAAGAAGCCACCAGTCCCGGTTGATATACTATCAAATAGATATTTGAAAAACACCTTGAGGATTGATTATAAACAACATTTGCCATGTTTCTGTCGATATTTTTGGAGCTAATTTGGAATATTTTTTGCCGTTGTAGTGACCGCAATTTCCGGTCGATTTCTCAGCCAAACGTGAAGAACAAACGGAGCTATTTTGCCTACAAAAATAATATTTTTGGGAAAAACATTGCTATCTAACTGGGAGTCTCGTGAGTGAAAACATCCGAAGCTCATCAAAGGTAAACGATTTCATTTGATTGCTTTTCTGATTTTCGTGACCAGGTTGCCTGCTGCTAGCTAGTCATAATGCTATGCTAGGCTATTGATAAACTTACACAAATGCTTGTCTTGCTTTGGCTGTAAAGCATATTTTCAAAATCTGAGATGACAGGGTGATTAACAAAAGGCTAAGCTGTGTTTCAATATATACTGCTCAAAAAATTAAGGGAACACTAAAATAACACATCCTAGATCTGAATGAATGAAATATTCTTATTAATTAATTTTGTCTTTACATAGTTGAATGTGCTGACAACAAAATCACACAAAAATTATCAATGGAAATCAAATCTGGATTTGGAGTCACACTCAAAATTAAAGTGGAAAACCACACTACAGGCTGATCCAACTTTGATGTAATGTCCTTAAAACAAGTCAAAATGAGGCTCAGTAGTGTGTGTGGCCTCCAAGTGCCTGTATGACCTCCCTACAACGCCTGGGCATGCTCCTGATGAGGTGGCGGATGGTCTCCTGAGAGTTCTCTTCCCAGACCTGGACTAAAGCATCCACCAACTCCTGGACAGTCTGTGGTGCAACGTGGCGTTGATGGATGGAGCGAGACTTGATGTCCCAGATGTGCTCAATTGGATTCAGGTCTGGGGAACGGGCAGGCCAGTCCATAGCATCAATGCCTTCCTCTTGCAGGAACTGCTGACACACTCCAGCCACATGAGGTCTAGCATTGTCTTGCATTAGGAGGAACCCAGGGCCAACCGCACAAGCATATGGTCTCACAAGGGGTCTGAGGATCTCATCTCGGTATCTAATAGCAGTCAGGCTACCTCTGGCGAGCACATGGAGGGCTGTGCGGTCCCCCAAAGAAATGCCACCCCACACCATGACTGACCCACCGCCAAACCGGTCATGCTGGAGGATGTTGCAGGCAGCAGAACGTCCTCCACGGCGTCTCCAGACTCTGTCACGTCTGTCACGTGCTCAGTGTGAACCTGCTTTCATCTGTGAAGAGCACAGGGTGCCAGTGGCGAATTTGCCAATCTTGGTGTTCTCTGGCAAATGCCAAACGTCCTACACGGTGTTGGACTGTAAGCACAACCCCCACCTGTGGACATCGGGCCCTCATACCACCCTCATGGAGTCTGTTACTGACCGTTTGAGCAGAAACATGCACATTTGTGGCCTGCTGGAGGTAATTTTGCAGGGCTCTGGCAGTGCTCCTCCTGCTCCTCCTTGCACCCTGCTGCTGGGTTGTTGCCCTCCTACGGCCTCCTCCACGTCTCCTGATGTACTGGCCTGTCTCCTGGTAGCGCCTCCATGCTCTGGACACTACGCTGACAGACACAGCAAACCTTCTTGCCACAGCTTGCATTGATGTCCCATCCTGGATGAGCTGCACTACCTGAGACGCTTGTGTGTTGTAGACTCCGTCTCATGCTACCACCAGAGTGAAAACACCGCCAGCATTCAAAAGTGACCAAAACATCAGCCAGGAAGCATAGGAACTGAGAAGTGGTCTGTGGTTACCACCTGCAGAACCACTCCTTTATTGGGGGTGTCTTGCTAATTGCCTATAATTTCCACCTGTTGTCTATTCCATTTGCACAACAGCATGTGACATTTATTGTCAATCAGTGTTGCTTCCTAAGTGGACAGTTTGATTTCACAGAAGTGTGATTGACTTGGAGTTACATTGTGTTGTTTAATTAATAAGGATAGGGGGCAGCATTTCCACTTCTGGAATAAATAGCGTGCACAATTTCAACTTCCTGCTACTCATGCCAGGAATATATTATATGCATATGATTAGTAGGTGTGGATAGAAAACACTCTGAAGTTTCTGAAACTGGTTCAATCATGTCTGTGACTATAACAGAACTTATGTAGCAGGCAAAACGCTGAGGAAAAACTATTCAGATTATTATTATTATTTTTGCCTCTGACCGTTCCCTCAGTTGTATTTGACAAGGGATATTTGATAGGGACCATTTTACAGTTCCTACGACTTCCACAGGATGTCACCAGTCTTTGGAATTGGGTTGGAGTTAATCATTGGTGCAACGAAGAAGAGGCACATCCTGGAACAACGTTACACTGTTGAAAGTTACGCAAGAGGGAAAAAGGGGCATGTTTTGTTTACTTGCTCTATTGAATACAGATTGCCTCGTCTACAATTTGATCGATTAATAACGTTTAAAAATACCTAAAGTTGTATTACAAAAGTAGTTTGAAATATTTTGGCAAAGTTTATAGGCAACTTTTGAAATGTTTTTTAGTGACGTTGTGTTTTGGCAAGCTGTTTTTTTCTGGATCAAACCTGCTTTATAAATGGACATTTAGGGTATACATGGACGGAATTAATCGAAAAAAAAGGACCATGTTTATGGGACATATTGGAGTGCCAACAAAGAAGCTCGTCAAAGGTAATACATGTTTTATATTTTATTTCAGCGTTTTGTGTAGCGCCTGCTACGCTAGTTATTTTGTTTACAACTGGTTCAGGTGGGTGCATGCTATCAGATAATAGCTTCTCATGCTTTCGCCGAAAAGCATTTTTCAAATCTGACATGTTGGCTGGATTCACAACGAGTGTAGCTTTAATTGCATATCCTGCATGTGTGATTTAATGAAAGTTTGAGTTTTATCACGTTTTATTTGAATTTGGCACTATGCATTTCCCGAGGCTATTGGCCATTTGAGACACTAGCGTCTCACTATCCCCAAGAGAGTTAAGCTAATAAAATGTTAAAGTTTATTATAAAGTGTAATTAATAAGTTAGACACTCACCGGACAACTTTGGAAGGTACTGTAGTTAGCTAGATATCTGTTGGAAAATGGAAACCAAGCTTTTTCTAATCCTCTTGATTGGTCAATGGTTACTGGTTTTGGAGCTCATGTGTTCACCAGAAATGGATATTGGTGAACTGTTTGCCACTAGCGGCCATACAGTGCCATCTAAATTGTTCTGACCACTTGACTTTTTCCACATTTTGTTAGGATACAGCCTTATTCTAAAATGTATTAAAACATTTGTTCCCTTCCTTAATCTACACACAATACCCCATAATGACTAAGCAAAAACGTTTTTTTTAGAAATGTTAGCAAATGTATAACAAATCCAACTAAAATATCACATTTACATGTATTCAGACCCTTTACTCAGTATGTTGTAGAAGCACTTTTGCCACAATTACAGCCTCAAGTCTTCTTGGAGATGACGCTAAAAACGTGGCACACCTGTATTTAGGGAGTTTCTCCCATTCTTCACTGCAGATCCTCTCAAGCTCTGTCAGCTTGGATGGGGAGTGTGGCTGCACAGCTATCTTCAAGTATCTCCAGAGATCTTGCATCGGATTCAAGTCCAGTCTGACCACTCAATGACATTCAGAGACCTGTCCCAAAGCCACTCCTGTTGGAAGGTAAACCTTAGCCCCAATCTGAGGTCCTGAGCACTCTGGAGCAGGTTTTCATAAAGGATCTCTCTGCACTTTGCTCCGTTCATCTTTCCTTCGATCCTGACTAGTCTCCCAGTCCCTGAAAAACATCCCCACAGCATGATGCTGCCACCACCATGCTTCACCGTAGGGATGGTGTCAGGTTGTCTTCCAGACGAGACGCTTTGCGTTCACGCCATAGAGTTCATTCTTGGTTTCATCACACCAGAGAATCTTGTTTCACATGGTCTGAGAATCTTTAGGACTGACCATTATGTTCTTGGTCACCTCCCTGACCACCCTTCTCCCCTGATTGTTCAGTTTGGCTGGGCGACCAGCTCTAGGAAGAGTCTTGGTAGTTCCAAACCTCTTCCATTTAAGAATGATTGACGCCATTTTCATCTTGGGGACCTTGAATGATGCAGAAATGTTTTGGTGCCCTTCCCCACATCTGTCTCTCGATGCCATCCTGTCTTGGAGCGCTACAGACAAATCCTTTCAACCTCATGGCTTTGTTTTTCATCTGACATGCACTGTCAACTGTGGGACCTTAAATAGACACATGTGTGCATTTCCAAATCATGTCCAATCCATTTAATTTCCCACAGGTGGACTCCAATCAAGTTGTTGAAACCTCTCAAGGATGATCAATGGGAACAGGATGCACCTGAGCTCAATTTCGAGTCTCATAGCAAAGGGTGTGAATACTTATGTAAATAAGGTATTTATGTTTTTTCTTTTTGCACAAATAAAAAATAAAAAATGTTTTTGCTTTGTCATTATGGGGTATTATGTGTAGATTGCTGAGGAAATAGTTTTGTCTAATCTATTTTAGAATAAGGCTGTAACGTAACAAAATGTGGAAAAAGTCAAGGGGTCTAAATACTTTCGAAAGGCTCTCTAGATGTTTCTGCCTCAGGTTTGCCACAGATTCAAATAGAATCTTGAGAGAATTATCTGTCAGAAAAAAACTTTTGTGAACTGTTTGCCACTAGTGGCAATAAATATTTTTGTTGCCAAATGTTTGCCGACGATTCACCACTAGTAGCAAATGTTTAGAAACTTCTAGCAACATTTTGTGGCACACTATTTAATTGAAGGAAGTTTGCAGTAACACATTCATTTTTCTAAGGGCACCCAGGCTGTATGCTTTCCAGGACATTACCTCAGCAGAGTTTTAATGTCTCAGATTGATCACTTCAGACCCTGTTTCTGAATGTGATCAAATCACATATGTTCTACCCTTCCATGTCATTCAAGCCTTACTTTGTCCTCTAACCCTCCCAGGTTGTTCAAGCCTGACTTCGTCCTCTAACTCTCAGGTCCTTCAAGCCAGATTTTGTCCTCTAACTCTCTCAGGTCCTTCAAGCCTGACTTTGTCCTCTAACTCTCAGGTCCTTCAAGCCTGACTTTGTCCTCTAACTCTCAGGTCCTTCAAGCCTCTAACTCTCAGGTCCTTCAAGCCTGACTTTGTCCTCTAACTCTCAGGTCCTTCAAGCCTGACTTTGTCCTCTAACTCTCAGGTCCTTCAAGCCTGACTTTGTCCTCTAACTCTCTCAGGTCCTTCAAGCCTGACTTTGTCCTCTAACTCTCTCAGGTCCTTCAAGCCAGATTTTGTCCTCTAACCCTCCCAGGTTGTTCAAGCCTGACTTCGTCCTCTAACTCTCAGGTCCTTCAAGCCTGACTTTGTCCTCTAACTCTCAGGTCCTTCAAGCCAGATTTTGTCCTCTAACCCTCTCAGGTCCTTCAAGCCTGACTTTGTTCTCTAATCCTCTCAGGTCCATTAAACCTGACTTTGTCTTGATGAGGCAGCATGCCTATAGCATGGCCCACAATGAGGACTTCAGGAACATGATCATCGGCCTGCAGTACTCAGGAGTCCCCAGCATCAACTCACTGGAGTCCATCTACAGCCTCTGTGACAAGCCCTGGGCGGTGAGACACACACATACACAGGGGGTGGTAAGGCTATACAGTGGGGAAATAGGCTTCTCTATTAAACACAGAGCCTGACATTTTTACAACTGGCTTTTAAGTTGACCTTATAACTCAGCACAACATTGATTTAATGTTGGATGTGAATGGACCAGATCAATGTAGCAGCACCACCAGCACAATAACCTGTTTTATAATAGTACTTCCCATCATAGTGCCCCAGCCAGCTAACAGATAATCATTTAGATAATTATTTGCCTCTTATGTTCCTCCAGTTACAGCTTCATCTGAACATTTACCAGGTGTCTGGAGGAGAGTCCTGTAAATAATTTGGCTCATCAGTTCCTCTACAGCTTTATCTGAACATTGACCAGGTGTTTGGAGGACAGTCCTGTAAATAATTTGGCTCATCAGTTCCACTACAGCTATATCTGAACATTGACCAGGTGTCTGGAGGAGAGTCCTGTAAATAATTTGTCTCATTAGTTCCTCGACAGCTTTATCTGAACATTGACCAGGTGTCTGGAGGAGAGACCTCTAGATTTATTGGCCTCATATGTTCCTCTAGTTACAACTTTTCTTTACATTTACCCGGTGTCTGGAGGAAAAGTCTGTAGGATTTTGGTTCAGCTGCCATGTCTTCTTCAGTCCTAGTCCAGGCCTAATCACTAGTCCCATGCCACCTCTAATAACTGTCTCCTGTACCCCTCCACTAGTTTGCCCAGCTGATCGCCACCTGTAAGAAACTAGGCCCTGACAAGTTCCCTCTGATCGACCAGACCTTCTACCCAAACCACAAGGACATGGTAAGAAAGACTTAACGACCTATCTAGCTAAATACCTATCTGTACACAAACCATAAGAGCTACCTATCTGCTTAACTACCTGTCTACCTAATTACCTATATACAGTGGGGCAAAAAAATATTTACTCAGCCACCAATTGTGCAAGTTCTCCCACTTAAAAAGATGAGAGATGCCTGTAATTTTCATCATAGGTACACTTCAACTATGACAGACAAAACGAGAAAAGAAATCCAGAAAATCACATTGTAGGATTTTTTATGAATTTATTTGCAAATTATGGTGGAAAATAAGTATTTGGTCACCTAAAAACAAGCAAGATTTCTGGGTCTCACAGACCTGTAACTTCTTCTTTAACCTCCTCCACTCGTTACCTGTATTAATGGAACCTGTTTGAACTTGTTATCAGTATAAAAGACACCTGTCCACAACCTCAAACAGTCACACTCCAAACTCCACTATGGCCAAGACCAAAGAGCTGTCAAAGGATACCAGAAACAACATTGTAGACCTGCACCAGGCTGGGAAGACTGAATCTGCAATAGGTAAGCAGCTTGGTTTGAAGAAATCAACTGTGGGAGCAATTATTAGGAAATGGAAGACATAGAAGACCACTGATAATCTCCCTCGATCTGGGGCTCCACGCAAGATCTCACCCCGTGGGGTCAAAATGATCACAAGAACGGTGAGCAAAAATCCCAGAACCACACGGGAGGACCTAGTGAATGACCTGCAGAGAGCTGGGACCAAAGTAACAAAGCCTACCATCAGTAACATACTACGCCGCCAGGGACTCAAATCCTGCAG
Organism: Oncorhynchus gorbuscha; assembly: GCF_021184085.1. Lineage (NCBI taxonomy): Eukaryota > Metazoa > Chordata > Actinopteri > Salmoniformes > Salmonidae > Oncorhynchus > Oncorhynchus gorbuscha. The sequence continues at coordinate 83,152,314 of NC_060190.1, forward strand.
TGCCAGACGTGTCCCCCTGCTTAAGCCAGTACATGTCCAGGCCCGTCTGAAGTTTGCTAGAGAGCATTTGGATGATCCAGAAGAAGATTGGGAGAATGTCATAAGGTCAGATGAAACCAAAATATAACTTTTTGGTAAAAACTCAACTCGTCGTGTTTGGAGGACAAAGAATGCTGAGTTGCATCCAAAGAACACCAAAGCTACTGTGAAGCATGGGGGTTGAAACATCATGCTTTGGGGCTGTTTTTCTGCAAAGGGACCAGGACGACTGATCCGTGGAAAGGAAAAAATGAATGGGACCATGTATCGTGAGATTTTGAGTGAAAACCTCCTTCCATCAGCAAGGGCATTGAAGATTAAATTTGTCTGGGTCTTTCAGCATGACATTGATCCCAAACACACTGCCCGGGCAACGAAGGAGTGGCTTCGTAAGAAGTGTCATGCAGGATCGTTACAAAATATAACACTTACAAGAACTTCTGAATTCAATATAGGCTTTTAATACAAACATATCAGAAGCCTAGATGGTCCGCGGAACACACACTTTTCCAGAGCACTGGCTCTGTATTTATGCACATACATCATATGAGTCCATCCCACATGCAATTGAAGTTACTTCTTACTTCTCTCAGTCCATCTGCCACCATTATCTTTCAATCTGTGCTTCCTGCTTGTTCACGCCCAATAACGCCCATATCTGCTTTCAGTCAAGTTATAATGGTGGCAGGACCTCTTCATGTCCCCAAAATAATACATGCCCATCTTATCCTATGGGCTCCTTATATTTAGCTTGGTGTGTTCTTTGGCATGTCTGTCCTTATTAGGACTAGTAGACTATGTGTCTCTTCTCTTCCTGTCCTAAAAATATATGTCCTATGTCTATAGTCCATCCGTTGGTCATTTGGCTGACCCCCTCCTTTATGTGTCCCCCTGACCTTGCTATGTCCAGCTGTCCTATGCTCTCATGGCCTTACTTTGGTTTCCTGTCCTATACAATAGACAATGCATTTTACCCTAAACATTTATGTATTTTATGGCTTTGGCCATTTTACCAGAATGGCAAATGCACTCTAAGTGTATCTTCCTCTTGTGGTCTAATGTACACCTTTGCTCTACAGTATTATGTTTGTCCCTATATGTACAGCTTGCTCCACAGAAGCATTTCAAGGTCCTGGAGTGGCTTAGCCAGTCTCCAGATCTCAACCCCATAGAAAATCTTTGGAGGGAGTTGAATGTCCGTGTTGCCCAGCAACAGCCCCAAAACATCACTGCTCTAGAGGAGATCTGCATGGAGGAATGGGCCAAAATACCAGCAACAGTGTGTGAAAACCTTGTGAAGACTTACAGAAAACGTTTGACCTCTGTCATTGCCAACAAAGGGTATATATATAAGGGTATATATATATATATATTGAGATAAACTTTTGTTATTGACCAAATACTTATTTTCCACCATAATTTTCAAATAAATTCATTAAAAATCCTACAATATGATTATTTTTCTCATTTTGTCTGTCATAGTTGAAGTGTACCTATGATGAAAATTACAGGACTCTCTCATCGTTTTAAGTGGGAGAACTTGCACAATTGGTGGCTGACTAAATACTTTTTTGCCCTACTCTGTGTATATAGTGTGTCTTATCATGTGTATGTGTGTGTGTGTGTGTTTCTTCACAGTCCCCACTGTTACGTGAGGTGTATTTTTATCTGTTTTTATTTTTATCTGCTTCCATCAGTTACCTGATGTGGAATATAGTTATATGTAGCCATAGCTCTACTTAGTACTATGCGTCTCCCATAGTCTGTCCTTGACTTGGGGGATTGTGAAGAGACCTCTGGTGGCATCTCTTGTGGGGTATGCATGGTCCAAGCTAAGCTGTGTGCTAGTAGTTTAAACAGACATCTTGGTACATTCAGCATGTCACTGCTTCTTACAAAAACAAGTAGTGATGAAGTAAATCTCTCCTCCACTTTGAGCAATGAGAGATTTACATAGTGCCTTCAGAAAGTATTCAGACCCCTTGACCTTTTCCACAATTTCTTATGTTACAGCCTTATTCTAAAATTGATTAAAATAAGTGTTTTCCTCATAAATCTTCACACAATACCCCATAAAGACAAAGTGAATGTAGTTATTTAGAGATTTTTGTAAATGTATTAAAAATAGAAACATAAATACCTTATTTACATATGTATTCAGACCCGTTGTTTTGAGACTGGAAATTGAGCTCAGGTGCATCCTGTTTCCATTGATTATCCTTGAGATGTTTTTATAACTTGATTGGAGTCCATCTGTGGTAAATTAAATTGACTGGACATGATTTGGAAAGGTACACACCTGTTTATATATGGTCCCACAGTTGAAAGTGCATGCCAGAGCAAAAAACAAGCCAAGAGTTCGAAGGAATTGTCCGTAGAGCTCCGAGACAGGACTGTGTTATGGCACAGATCTGAGGAAGGGTACCAAAATATTTCTGCAGCATTGAAGGTCCCCAAGAACACAGTGGCCTCCATCATTCTTAAATTGAAGGAGTTTGGAACCACCAAGACTCTTCCTAGAGCTGGCCAAACTGAGCAATCGGGGAGAAGGGCCTTGGTCAGCGAGGAGACCAAGAACCCGATGGTCACTCTAACAGAGCTCCAGAGATGGGAGAACTTTCCAGGGGGACAACCATCTCTGCAGCACTCCAGAATTCAGGCCTTTACGGTAAAGTGGCCAGACGGAAGCCACTCCTCAATAAAAGGAACATAAGTGCCCGCTTGGAGATTGCCAAAAGGCATCCAAAGGACTCTCAGTCCATGAGAAACAAGATTCTCTGGTCTGATAACTCTTTGAACTCTTTGGCCTGAATGCCAATCATCAAGTCTGAAGGAAAACTGGCACCATCCCTACAGTGAAGCATGGTGTTTGCAGCATTTTCAGCGGCAGGGACTGGGAGACTAGTCAGGATCGATGCAAAGATGAACGGAGCAAAGTACAGAGAGATCCTGGAAGAAAACCTACTCCAGAATGTTCAGGACCTCAGACTAGGGAAAACGTTCACCTTTCAACAGGACAACATCCCTAAGCACACTGCTAAGACGAGGCAGGAGTGGCTTCGGGTCAAGTCTCTGAATGTCCTTGAGTGGCCGATCGAACATCTCTGGAGAGACCTGAAAATAGCTGTGCAGCAACTCTCCCCATCCATGAAAGAACTTGAGAGGATCTGCAGAGAAGAATGGGAGAAATTCCCCAAATACAAGTGTACCAAGTTTGTACCGTCATACCCAAGACCACTCGCTGCCAAAGAACACTCGCTGCCAACAAAGTCCTGAGTAAAAGTTCTAAATGCTTAAGTAAATGTGATATTTCCATTTTTTTAATTACCAGAAATGTCTAAAAAACAGTTTTTGCTTAGTCATTATTGGGTATTGTGTGCAGATTGATGAGGGAAAACAACAATTTAAACAAATTTAGAATAAGGCTTTAATGTAACAAAATGTGGAAAAAGTCAAGAGGTCTGAATACTTTCCCAAGGCACTGCGCATATTATTAATGTTAGCTCGCCATGTACATGCGGCTCTGTTCTGAGCCAATTGTCATTTTCCAAGGTCCCTCTTTGTGACACCTGACCAGGCGACTGAGCAGTAGTCCAGATGTGACAAAACTATAGGGCCTGTAGGACCTGCCTTGTTGAACAGGTTGTTAAAAATGCAGAGCAACACTTTATTATGGACAGACTTCTCCCCATCTGAGCTACTGTTGTATCAACGTGTTTTGACCATGAAAGTTCACTCTCCAGGGTTACTCCAAGTGGTTTAGTCACAGTCACCTCAACTTGTTCAATTTACACATAATTTATTACAAGGTTTAGTTGAGGTTTAGGGTTTAGTGAATAAATTGTCCCAAATGCAATGCGTTTCATTTTTGAAATATTTAGGACTAACTAACTTTATTCAAAGCCAGTGGCATGTCATGTTATCGGCATTGTTTTTTCTATTTATGTTTTGAGGTTTTTCTTTAGCACATGAAGCTTGTTAGCAGGGTGCACTGATTGGTGTCACCTCATTAGTCAGTATATGTTGCACCTATGCTGATTGCCATCTCGTTAGTTGGAAGGTGTTTCACCTGTGCTGGACCAGGTGCTTTTAAAGAGTGGATGGCCCAGTGCTTATGTTGACTTGATAGGGTGGCCACCCTTTGCCTTGGTGTCAGCTTTGCACACTCTTGGCATTTTCTCAACCAGCTTCACGAGGAATGCTTTTCAAACAGCCTTGAAGGAGTTCCCACATATGCTGAGCACACGGCTACTTTTCCTTCACTCTGCGGTCCAACTCATCTCAAACCATTTTAATTGGGTTGAGGTCAAGTGATTGTGGATGCAGCACTCCATCACTCTCCTCCTTGATCAAATAGCCCTTACACAGCTTGGAGGTGTGTTTGGTCAATGTCCTGTTGACAAATAAATGATAGTCCCACAGAGCGCAAACCAGATGGGATGGCGTATCGCTGCAAAATGCTGTGGTAGCCATGCTGGTTAATTGTGCCTTGAATTCTAAATACATCATAGACAGTGTCACCAGCAAAACACCCCCACGCTGTCACACCTCCTCCTCCATGCTTCACGGTGGGAACCACACATACGGAGGTCATCCATTTACCTACTCCTGAGTGGCGCAGTGTTCTAAGGCACTGCGTCTCAGTGCTAGAGGCATCACTACAGACCCTGGTTTGATTCCTGGTTGTATCACATCCAGCCGTGATTGGGAGTCCCATAGGGCGGCAGACAATTGGCCCAGTGTTGGCCGTCATTGTAAATAATATTTTTTTCTTACCTGACTTGCCTAGTTAAACAAAAAATGTAATAAAATACTCTGAGTGTTAACCTTTAGTTGGCTTGCCGTATTTTGATTTCTAGACGAGCATCCTTTATCTGCTTTCCCTGATTTTGTTTCCTGTCTTTAAGTGTGGTGTGGATTTTTCTTTTGTCTGCCTCTTCATAGGCAAATTTAGTGGGCAATCATGTTCGGTGTCTTTTAGGTACCAGTTGTTGTTGCCAGTCAACTTTCAGTGGACACCCCAATGAGTGTCTTTCAGAACCCATCCTAAAACCCATCTTGTTTCATTTTGTTTGTTGGTCAGTGATTCTTTGTTAGTTCCCCCTTCTGTTTGAGTGACATTATTTGTTTGTTTTTTTGCTTGGGAATGTAACAGTCATCAGCAAAGATTGAAAAAAATAAGGACCCTAGACAGCTGCCCTGGGGAACTGCTGATTAAACCTGGATTATGTTGGAGAGGCTTCCATTAAAGAACACCCTCTGTGTTCTGTTAGACAGGTAACTCTTTATCCACAATATAGCAGGGGGTGTAAAGCCATAACACATACCTTTTCCAGCAGCAGACTATGATTGATCATTTCAAAAGCTGCACTGAAGTCTAACAAAACTGCTCCCAAAATCTTTTTATCAAGTTCTCTCAGCCAATCATCAGTCATTTGTGTAAGTGCCGTGCATGTTGAATGTCCTTCCCTAAAAGTCTTGTCAATTTGTTTACAGTAAAATAGCATTGTATCTGGTCAAACACAATTTTTTCCAAAAGTTTACTAAGAGTTGGTAACAGGCTGACTATTTGAGCTAGTAAAGGAGGCTTTCTAGTAGGCTTGAATTGAAGATATGGCAAATAGAAGTGGTAAAATCATCCGCTATTATCCTCAGTAATTTTCCACTTTACAAAATTTTAAATGACAATGATGGTCTTTCATAATTTGATCAGTTGTACTTGGATGTGTAGTGTCAGCTTTTGTTGCTGGCATGTCATGCCTAAATTTGCTAATCTTAATTGTAATTGGCAACATCAGTCGGTTTTGTGGTGAATTTTATTTTATTTTACCTTTATTTAGCTAGGCAAGTCTGTTAAAGAACAATTTCTTATTTTCAATGACGGCCTTGGAACAGTGGGTTAACTGCCTGTTCAGGGTGTGTCGTCTGATTCAATGAATGATGGAGCCGAGTTTGCCTTTTTGCCAAAAAATATCATTTAAGGGACTCAAGTCTTTTACTATCATTAATCTTTGGTTCAAAGTACATTTTCTTATTTTTATTCAGTTTAGTCACATGACTTCTCAATGTGTAGTAAGTTTGCCAATCAGTTGTGCAGCCAGACTTTTTTGCCATTCCTTTTGCCTCATCCCTTTCAACCATACAATTTCTCAATTCCACAACAATTTATCAGTTTTTGTGCATGATTATTAGTCAGTGGAATCAGCAATTTCATAAATGTGTCAAGTGCAGCATCTAGTTGCTCCTCATTACACACCACAGAACAACAAAAATTATTTACATCAACAGCATAGGAATCTGTTATGCTGGTGAATGAGGACCCAAACGCGACTTAACGAAAACAGAGTCTTTATTCCAGGAAAAGACCAAATTAATAATCCTGGAATTATCAAGGATAAAACAAAACAGGAAAAACTTAAATCCACTCGTAGTAGTGAGGACAGACTGGAGACTCGACCATAGACTGCAGGTTGCTTCGGGAAGGCACCGACCGTAGCAGACTAAGACACCTGCTCACACGCAGCATCTGAAGAAGACAAAACACGACAGGGCGAGACCAGGACACAGAACAGCGAACATCATACAAGGATCCGACAAGGACAGAAGCGGAAAACAAGGGGAGAAATAGGGACTCTAATCAGAGGGCAAAATAGGGGACAGGTGTGAAAAGAGTAAATGAGTGAGTTAGGAGAATGAGGAACAGCTGGGAGCAGGAACGGAACGATAGAGAGAAGAGAGAGAGGGAGGGGGAGAGAGAGGGATAGAAAGAGGGAACGAACCTAATAAGACCAGCAGGGGGAAACGAACAGAAGGGAAAGCACAAGGACAAGACAATATATGACAAAACATGACAGTACCCCCCCCACTCACCGAGCGCCTCCTGGCGCACTCGAGGAGGAACCCTGGCGGCAACGGAGGAAATCATCAATCAGCGAACGGTCCAGCACGTCCCGAGATGGAACCCAACTCCTCTCCTCAGGACCGTAACCCTCCCAATCCACTAAGTACTGGTGACCACGTCCCCGAGAACGCATGTCCATGATCCTTCGTACCTTGTAAATAGGTGCGCCCTCGACAAGGACGGGTCGGGTCGGGGGGAGGGAAGACGAACGGGGGCGCGAAGAAAGGGCTTGACACAGGAGACATGGAAGACAGGGTGGACGCGACGAAGATGTCGCGGAAGAAGCAGTCGCACAGCGACAGGATTGACGACCTGGGAGACACGGAACGGACCAATGAACCGCGGAGTCAACTTACGAGAAGCTGTCGTAAGGGGAAGGTTACGAGTGGAAAGCCACACTCTCTGGCCGCGACAATACCTAGGACTCTTAATCCTACGTTTATTGGCGGCTCTCACAGTCTGCGCCCTGTAACGGCAAAGTGCAGACCTCACCCTCCTCCAGGTGCGCTCACAACGTTGGACAAACGCCTGAGCGGAGGGAACGCTGGACTCGGCGAGCTGGGACGAGAACAGAGGAGGCTGGTACCCCAGACTACTCTGAAACGGAGATAGCCCGGTAGCAGACGAAGGAAGCGAGTTGTGAGCGTATTCTGCCCAGGGGAGCTGTTCTGCCCAAGACGCAGGGTTTCTAAAAGAAAGGCTGCGTAATATGCGACCAATCGTCTGATTGGCCCTTTCTGCTTGACCGTTAGACTGGGGATGAAAACCGGAAGAGAGACTGACGGAAGCACCAATCAAACGACAGAACTCCCTCCAAAACTGTGACGTGAATTGCGGGCCTCTGTCTGAAACTGCGTCTAACGGGAGACCATGAATTCTGAACACATTCTCAATGATGATTTGTGCCGTCTCCTTAGCGGAAGGAAGCTTAGCGAGGGGAATGAAATGTGCCGCCTTAGAGAACCTATCGACAACCGTAAGAATCACAGTCTTCCCCGCAGTCGAAGGCAGACAGGTAATGAAGTCTAAGGCGATGTGAGACCATGGTCGAGAAGGAATGGGAAGCGGTCTGAGACGACTGGCAGGAGGAGAGTTACCTGACTTAGTCTGCGCGCAGTCCGAACAAGCAGCCACGAAACGGCGCGTGTCACGCTCCTGAGAAGGCCACCAAAACCGCTGGCGAATAGAAGCAAGTGTGCCCCGAACGCCGGGGTGGCCAGCTAACTTGGCAGAGTGAGCCCACTGAAGAACAGCCAGACGAGTAGAAACAGGAACGAAAAGAAGGTTACTAGGACAAGCGCGCGACGACGCAGTGAGTGAGTGCTTGCTTAACCTGTCTCTCAATTCCCCAGACAGTCAACCCGACAACACGCCCATAAGGAAGAATCCCCTCGGGATCGGTAGAAGCCACAGAAGAACTAAAGAGACGGGATAAGGCATCAGGCTTGGTGTTCTTATTACCCGGGCGATAAGAAATCACGAACTCGAAACGAGCGAAAAACAACGCCCAACGAGCTTGACGTGCATTAAGTCGTTTGGCAGAACGGATGTACTCAAGGTTCTTATGGTCAGTCCAAACGACAAAAGGAACGGTCGCCCCCTCCAACCACTGTCGCCATTCGCCTAGGGCTAAGCGGATGGCGAGCAGTTCGCGGTTACCCACATCATAGTTACGTTCCGATGGCGACAGGCGATGAGAAAAATAAGCGCAAGGATGGACCTTATTGTCAGACTGGAAGCGCTGGGATAGAATGGCTCCCACGCCCACCTCTGAAGCGTCAACCTCGACAATGAATTGTTTAGTGACGTCAGGAGTAACAAGGATAGGAGCGGACGTAAAACGCTTCTTGAGGAGATCAAAAGCTCCCTGGGCGGAACTGGAACACTTAAAGCACGTCTTGACAGAAGTAAGAGCTGTGAGAGGGGCAGCAACTTGACCGAAATTACGAATGAAACGCCGATAGAAATTAGCGAAACCTAGAAAGCGCTGCAACTCGACACGTGACCTTGGAACGGGCCAATCACTGACAGCCTGGACCTTAGCGGGATCCATCTGAATGCCTTCAGCGGAAATAACAGAACCGAGAAATGTGACAGAGGAGACATGAAAGGCGCACTTCTCAGCCTTAACGTAGAGACAATTCTCTAAAAGGCGTTGGAGTACACGTCGAACGTGCTGAACATGAATCTCGAGTGACGGTGAAAAAATCAGGAGATCGTCAAGGTAGACAAAAACAAAGATGTTCAGCATGTCTCTCAGTACATCATTAACTAATGCCTGAAAAACAGCTGGAGCATTAGCGAGACCGAACGGCAGAACCCGGTACTCAAAATGCCCTAACGGAGTGTTAAACGCCATTTTCCACTCGTCCCCCTCTCTGATGCGCACGAGATGGTAAGCGTTACGAAGGTCCAACTTAGTAAAGAACCTGGCTCCCTGCAGAATCTCGAAGGCTGATGACATAAGGGGAAGCGGATAACGATTCTTAACCGTTATGTCATTCAGCCCTCGATAATCCACGCAGGGGCGCAGAGTACCGTCCTTCTTCTTAACAAAAAAAACCCCCGCTCCGGCGGGAGAGGAAGAAGGCACTACGGTGCCGGCGTCGAGAGAAACAGACAAATAATCCTCGAGAGCCTTACGTTCGGGAGCCGTCAGAGAGTATAGTCTACCCCGAGGGGGAGTGGTCCCCGGAAGGAGATCAATACTACAATCATACGACCGGTGAGGAGGAAGGGAGTTGGCTCGGGACCGACTGAAGACCGTGCGCAGATCATGATATTCCTCCGGCACTCCTGTCAAATCACCAGGTTCCTCCTGAGAAGAGGGGACAGAAGAAACAGGAGGGATAGCAGACATTAAACACTTCACATGACAAGAAACGTTCCAGGATAGGATAGAATTACTAGACCAATTAATAGAAGGATTATGACATACTAGCCAGGGATGACCCAAAACAACAGGTGTAAAAGGTGAACGAAAAATCAAAAAGGAAATGGTCTCACTGTGGTTACCAGATACTGTGAGGGTTAAAGGTAGTGTCTCATATCTGATACTGGGGAGAATACTACCATCTAAGGCGAACATGGGCGTGGGCTTCCCTAACTGTCTGAGAGGGATGTCATGTTTCCGAGCCCAAGCTTCGTCCATAAAACAACCCTCTGCTCCAGAGTCTATCAAGGCACTGCATGAAGCAGCCGAACCTGTCCAGCGTAGATGGACCGACATGGTAGTACAGGATCTTGATGGAGAGACCTGAGTAGTAGCGCTCACCAGTAGCCCTCCGCTTACTGATGAGCTCTGGCTTTTACTGGACATGAATTGACAAAATGTCCAGCAGAACCGCAATAGAGGCAAAGGCGGTTGGTGATCCTCCGTTCCCTCTCCTTAGTCGAGATGCGAATACCTCCCAGCTGCATGGGCTCAGTCTCTGAGCCGGAGGAAGGAGATGGTTGCGATGCGGAGAGGGGGAACACCGTTAACGCGAGCTCTCTTCCACGAGCTCGGCGACGAAGATCTACCCGTCGTTCTATGCGGATGGCGAGTGCAATCAAAGAGTCCACACTGGAAGGAACCTCCTGGGAGAGAATCTCATCCTTAACCTCAGCGTGGAGTCCCTCCAGAAAACAAGCGAGCAACGCCGGCTCGTTCCAGTCACTAGAGGCAGCAAGAGTGCGAAACTCTATAGAGTAATCCGTTATGGATCGATCACCTTGACATAGGGAAGCCAGGGCCCTAGAAGCCTCCCTACCAAAAACTGAACGATCAAAAACCCGTATCATCTCCTCTTTAAAGTTCAGATAATTGTTAGAACACTCAGCCCTTGCCTCCCAGATAGCTGTGCCCCACTCTCGAGCCCGACCAGTAAGGAGTGAAATGATGTAAGCAATCCGAGCTCTCTCTCTTGAGTATGTGTTGGGTTGGAGAGAGAACACAATATCACACTGGGTGAGAAAGGAGCGGCACTCAGTGGGCTGCCCAGAGTAACATGGTGGGTTATTAACCCTAGGTTCCGGAGACTCGGAAGACCAGGAAGTAGCTGGTGGCACGAGACGAAGACTCTGAAACTGTCCTGAGAGGTCGGAAACCTGAGCGGCCAGGGTCTCAACGGCATGACGAGCAGCAGACAATTCCTGCTCGTGTCTGCCGAGCATTGCTCCCTGGATCTCGACGGCAGTGTTACGAGAATCCGTAGTCGCTGGGTCCATTCTTGGTCGGATCCTTCTGTTATGCTGGTGAATGAGGACCCAAACGCGACTTAACGAAAACAGAGTCTTTATTCCAGGAAAAGACAAAATTAATAATCCTGGAATTATCAAGGATAAAACAAAACAGGAAAAACTTAAATCCACTCGTAGTAGCGAGGACAGACTGGAGACTCGACCATAGACTGCAGGTTGCTTCGGGAAGGCACCGACCGTAGCAGACTAAGACACCTGCTCACACGCAGCATCTGAAGAAGACAAAACACGACAGGGCGAGACCAGGACACAGAACAGCGAACATCATACAAGGATCCGACAAGGACAGAAGCGGAAAACAAGGGGAGAAATAGGGACTCTAATCAGAGGGCAAAATAGGGGACAGGTGTGAAAAGAGTAAATGAGTGAGTTAGGAGAATGAGGAACAGCTGGGAGCAGGAACGGAACGATAGAGAGAAGAGAGAGAGGGAGGGGGAGAGAGAGGGATAGAAAGAGGGAACGAACCTAATAAGACCAGCAGGGGGAAACGAACAGAAGGGAAAGCACAAGGACAAGACAATATATGACAAAACATGACAGAATCATTACAAAACGTATTGTATGAACTCTTATACATTATATTAGGGCCAGCCTTTGGAACTTTGGTTTTCCAAGATATGTCTAGTACATTGTGATCACTACATCTTATGCATTTGGATACTGATTTAAAGCAAATTCCTGCAGCATTAGTAATGATATGATCAATACACGTTGATGATTTCCTTCCTGTGCTGTTTGTAACTACCCTGGTAGGTTGACTATTAACCTGAACCAGATTGCACGCACTGGTTACAGTTTGAAGATTTTTCTTGAGTGGGCAGCTTGATGAAATCGAGTCAATATTTAAATCACCCAGAAAATATACCTCTCTGTTGATATCACAGACATTATCAAGCATTTCACACACGTTATCCAGATACTGACTGTTAGCACTTGGTGGTCTACAGCAGCTTCCCACAAGAATGGGCTTTAGATGAGGCAGATTAACCTGTATAGAAAAGTTTGTTGTCATATGCATATTCTTAAAAACATAGGTGCTTCGTCAGATCAAACAAACAAACTAAGTGCTCACTTCCCAACAGGGTAGATGAACCTGTAGCCATATTACTTCAACAGTATTTAACATGTGATCCGCTCTTAGATTTACATGAATGTGGTTCTGAATATAAACAGCAAAACACCTCCACCATTGGCATTTCTGTCTTCTCTGTAGATTCTCTGTAGATGTTACAACCATGTATTACCACTTCTGTAGCTCAGTTGGTAGAGCATGGCGCTTGTAACGCCAGGGTAGTGGGTTCGATTCCCGGGACCACCCATATGTAGAATGTATGCACACATGACTGTAAGTCGCTTTGGATAAAAGCGTCTGCTAAATGGCATATATTATTATTATATTATTACCACTGTATCATCAAAGGTATTATCTAAGTGAGTTTCAGAGGTAGTCAGAATAGGCATGTCATCTGTTACTAGCATGTTATTGACTTCATTAACCACTTTCTGGAATGCTTGATTGTTTTCATTGCTTTACTGGGAAGCTTAGCAGAAGTAGATATGCTCATGTTATTTATGTTAGTGCAGGGTGAGCTGCACCCAGTGAACTTCCTACTAGTGCACAACAGCTATTGTATGCAGTAATCATGTGCCGATAAATAAGAGTTATACTGTTAGTACTGAGGTGGTAGGTTGAGCAGAGGCATTCAGTGCAGTAAGAGGGACATAAATTAGGTTATTTACATTGTCTTCCCACGCCCCTAGAATAATGCATATTTGCTGAAGCTTTATGACAACTCAGGGACACAATGGTCAAGATTAACTGAGCTGGGCTTGAGTCAATAATAAGTAATTGTCTCAATTGAAGAGGAGTGGGACAAGATCAACAGCCTGATCAACTCTATGCTAAGGAGATGTGTCGCGCTGCATGAGGCAAATGGTGGTCACAGACACTGACTGGTTTTTTTTATCCACTGGTTTTTTTATCCACCTACCTTTTTAAAAATGGTATCTTTGACCAACAAATGAACATTTTACATTCCCAGTCATGTGAAATTGATAGATTAGGGCCGAAGGAATGTATTTAAATTGACTGATTTTATTTTATGTATTGTGTCTCAGTGAAATCTTTGAAATTGTTGCGTTTATATTTTATTTATTTTATATTTTTCAGTGTAGATGTGTCAAATAATTAATGCAATGAGAGATGGACATCACTACTCTCTACCTATCTCTCCTCAAACCATGAGAACTATCTTTACCTAAACCATAATAACTACCAATCTAAACCCAAACCATAAGAACTACCAATATACCCATCTATTTATCTCTACACAAACCATAAGAACTACATATCTACTTATCTCTACCCAAACCATAATAACTACCTATGTACCTATCTACTTAAACCATAAGAACTACCAATGTATCTATCTTTGCCTAAACCATAATAACTACCTATCTGATGTTATGACATGACCTTAACATCAATCTGAAGACTGTTATTTATCTAATTACCTAAACATATTTAATTGTTACCTGATTAAATTAATAATGTAACAATTAAGACATTAGGATCTGGGGCACCACAAGAGCGGTTCTTTAAAGAGTTACCATCTCCCGGATTCAACTCTAAAGTTCTTTACCTATCACATCTATAAACACTTAATCATAACCTCGTATCATATCATCATTCTGAACAGTCGTAACCTATTTGCATCTGCAAAACACAAGCCTTACTTATGATTCAGTACTACACAAATTGGTTTAATTATTTACTTACTAGCTAACTAAATGGTAACACAGGATAAACTAAATGTTAACACAGGATAAACATACACACTTAATACATTAAAAACAGGTCCCTACCAGACTGACAACAATATGACTGCTTGTTACAAAAGACATGGAGAGGGCGAGAGAGGGGGACAGAGACACTTAACTTTGGTACATTTAGAAACTACTCTCACTTATAGTACTCTTGTACTTTGCACAGGAGCCCGCCCCCCGCTTGGAGTAAGAAATCATGAAGGTATTTACGTAAAAATGCCTTGGTTCGCCGTGTATCTCTCTCAGAATTGGGCCACCTTGGAAAGGGGGTTAGGCCTTTTCGCGGTAAGGCTCTGATTGTCCGAAATGGTTCTGAGAAGTCTTCTGTTGTCATTTTCTGTAGTTGTCCGGTATCCGGTGACTTGTTGTGTAGTCCTGAACAGAAATACAGAGTTTATTCTCCTTCCATTCGCTCTGGAAGATGCTTCTTTGACGATAGCCATGTCACTGGTTTCCAGTGGGGTGATGAGAGTAGCGCACTATGGTGGTTTGAGCAGAGTAGTAGAATGATTCCGCTTCAATTAGCTTATTTAGATACTTTACTTACAGTGCCTTGCGAAAGTATTCGGCCCCCTTGAACTTTGCAACCTTTTGCCACATTTCAGGCTTCAAACATAAAGATATAAAACTGTATTTTTTGTGAAGAATCAACAACAAGTGGGACACAATCATGAAGTGGAACGACATTTATTGGATATTTCAAACTTTAAAAAAAAACAAAAACTGAAAAATTGGGCGTGCAAAATTATTCAGCCCCTTTACTTTCAGTGCAGCAAACTCTCTCCAGAAGTTCAGTGAGGATCTCTGAATGATCCAATGTTGACCTAAACGACTAATGTTGATAAATACAATCCACCTGTGTGTAATCAAGTCTCCGTATAAATGCACCTGCACTGTGATAGTCTCAGAGATCCGTTAAAAGCGCAGAGAGCATCATGAAGAACAAGGAACACACCAGGCAGGTCCGAGATACTGTTGTGAAGAAGTTTAAAGCTGGATTTGGATACAAAAAGATTTCCCAAGCTTTAAACATCCCAAGGAGCACTGTGCAAGCGATAATATTGAAATGGAAGGGGTATCAGACCACTGCAAATCTACCAAGACCTGGCTGTTGTTGATGATAAGATTGGAAGAACTGGACTCGGTCATGAACCAGGACACGGTGGAATAAAATATATGTAGGCTGTTTATTCAGTAAAAAAGTATTGCTCAGGCGTGCACGGGCTCATTCACACTTGACTCAGAGCGAGACAGCGGGAACGCGCCCCGAAGACAAAGCGTGCATGAGAATTTATACATAGAATGACGTAGGTAGATTCTGGTAGTCCTGGCTTCTGGTAGGTTGCTTGTAGGTGATGGACAGTCCCCTCCAGCCTGGTGTCCGTATCCCATTGGTTCTTGACAGAGTTCTTTGTCTTTGAAGGCCATCCCGAAAGGAGGTTGAGTGTATGTTTAGGAATTTCAGTGTTTATGTTCAGTGTATATGTTATCTCAGTCAGCCCCCCGTACGGGGTAGTACCAGTGCGGGTTAGTATCTACAGAAGGACAGGGAGAGGGGAAGGTTTATGACACAGTGTGCAAGCTATTCTATCATGCTCAGGCCACAGTCAGTGAATGCGTTATTACATGTGTTAATATGTTACTACACTGTCCCTCTAAACTTTCAGCTCATACAAGGAGAAGACTGATCAGAGATGCAGCCACGAGGCCCATGATCACTCTGGATGAACTGCAGAGATCTACAGCTGAGGTGGGAGACTCTGTCCATAGGACAACAATCAGTCGTATATTGCACAAATCTGGCCTTTATGGAAGAGTGGCAAGAAGAAAGCCATTTCTTAAAGATATCCATAAAAAGTGTTGTTTAAAGTTTGCCACACGCCACCTGGGAGACACACCAAACATGTGGAAGAAGGTGCTCTGGTCAGATGAAACCAAAATTGAACTTTTTGGCAACAATGCAAAACGTTATGTTTGGCGTAAAAGCAACACAGCTCATCACCCTGAACACACCATCCCCACTGTCAAACATGGTGGTGGCAGCGTCATGGTTTGGGCCTGCTTTTCTTCAGCAGGGACAGGGAAGATGGTTAAAGTTGATGGGAAGATGGATGGAGCCAAATACAGGACCATTCTGGAAGAAAACCTGATGGAGTCTGCAAAAGACCTGAGACTGGGACGGAGATTTGTCTTCCAACAAGACAATGATCCAAAACATAAAGCAAAATCTACAATGGAATGGTTAAAAAATAAACATATCCAGGTGTTAGAATGGCCAAGTCAAAGTCCAGACCTGAATCCAATCGAGAATCTGTGGAAAGAACTGAAAACTGCTGTTCACAAATGCTCTCCATCCAACCTCACTGAGCTCGAGCTGTTTTGCAAGGAGGAATGGGAAAAAATTTCAGTCTCTCGATGTGCAAAACTGATAGAGACATACCCCAAGTGACTTACAGCTGTAATCGCAGCAAAAGGTGGCACTACAAAGTATTAACTTAAGGGGGCTGAATAATTTTGCAAGCCCAATTTTTCTATAGTTAAATATCTACTAGCCCTGGTGTGTCTCTCTATAGTTAAATATCTAATAGCCCTGGTGTGTCTCTCTGTGGTTAAATATCTACTAGCCCTGGTGTGTCTCTCTATGGTTAAACATCTACTAGCCCTGGTGTTTATATCTATGGTTAAACATCTACTAGCCCTGGTGTTTATATCTATGGTTAAATATCTACTAGCCCTGGTGGGTCTCTCTATGGTTAAATATCTACTAGCCCTGGTGGGTCTCTCTATGGTTAAATATCTACTAGCCCTGGTGTGTCTATGGTTAAATATCTACTAGCCCTGGTGGGTCTCTCTATGGTTAAATGTCTAATAGCCCTGGTGTGTCTCTCTATGGTTAAATGTCTACTAGCCCTGGTGTGTCTCTCTATAGTTAAACACCAGGGCTATTAGATATTTATCTAATAGTCAATCACCACCTTCCGGAGACACCTGAAACCCCACCTCTTTAAGGAATACCTAGGATAGGTTGTAATCCCTCTCACCCCACCCCCTAAGTTTTAGATGCACTATTGTTAGTGACTGTCCCACTGGATGTCATAAGGTGAATGCACCTGGCTCTGGATCTCTGCTAAATGACTTAAATGTAATGTAATGTAATGTAATCTCTATAGTTAAATATCTAATAGCCCTGGTGTGTCTCTCTATGGTTAAATATCTACTGGCCCTGGTGTGTCTCTCTATGGTTAAATATCTACTGGCCCTGGTGTGTCTCCTGGAGCAACATTCAGTCAGTGTGCCAGTCAGCCAATCAGTTATTCAGTCATTCATTCAGTCAGTCAGCTAATCAGTCATTCAGTCAGTCAGCCAGCCAATCAGTCATTCAGTCAGTCAGCAAATCAATTGTTCATTCATTCAGCCAGCCAGTCATTCAGCCAGTCAATCATTCCAACATATCTTCTCTTTCAGATCTCCATGCCCTCTTTCCCTGTGGTGGTGAAGATAGGACACGCACACTCTGGAATGGGAAAGGTAATGCACTAATACATATGTGCCATTTATATATCATGTCTAAATACATATAAATACATGTCATTTATATATAATGTCCACATACAAATAAATATGACATTTTATATATATATAATTTATTTGACCTATTTTTAACTAGGTAAGTCAGTTAAGAACACATTCTTATTTTCAATGACGGCCTAGGAATTGTGGGTTAACTGCCTGTTCAGGGGCAGAACGACAGATTTTTACCTAGTCAGCTTGCAACCTTTTGGTTCCTTTAATTTTTTTTATTTTTTATTTCACCTTTATTTAACCAGGTAGGCTAGTTGAGAACAAGTTCTCATTTGCAACTGCGACCTGGCCAAGATAAAGCATAGCAGTGTGAACAGATGACACAAGAGTTACACATGGAGTAAACAATTAACAAGTCAATAAACAGTAGAAAAAAAAGGGAGTCTGTATACATTGTGTGCAAAAGGCATGAGGAGATAGGCGACTAATTACAATTTTGCAGATTAACACTGGAGTGATAAATGATCAGATGGTCATGTACAGGTAGAGGTGTGCAAAAGAGCAGAAAAGTCAATAAAAACAGTATGGGGATGAGGTAGGTAAAAATGGGTGGGCTATTTACCGATAGACTATGTACAGCTGCAGTGATCGGTTAGCTGCTCAGATAGCATATGATTGAAGTTGGTGAGGGAGATAAGTCTCCAACTTCAGCAATTTTTGCAATATGTTCCAGTCACAGGCAGCAGAGAACTGGAACGAAAGGTGGCCAAATGAGGTGTTGGCTTTAGGGATGATCAGTGAGATACACCTGCCGGAGCGCGTGCTACGGGTGGGGGTTGCCATCGTGACCAGTGAACTGAGATAAGGCGGAGCTTTACCTAGCATGGACTTGTAGATGACCTGGAGCCAGTGGGTCTGGCGACGAATATGTAGCGAGGGCCAGCCGACTAGAGCATTCAGGTCGCAGTGGTGGGTGGTATAAGGTGCTTTAGTGACAAAACGGATGGCACTGTGATAAACTGCATCCAGTTTGCTGAGTAGAGTGTTGGAAGCAATTTTGTAGATGACATCGCCGAAGTCGAGGATCGGTAGGATAGTCAGTTTTACTAGGGTAAGTTTGGCGGCGTGAGTGAAGGAGGCTTTGTTGCGGAATAGAAAGCCGACTAGATTTGATTTTCGATTGGAGATGTTTGATATGAGTCTGGAAGGAGAGTTCAGTCTAGCCAGACACCTAGGTACTTATAGATGTCCACATATTCAAGGTCGGAACCATCCAGGGTGGTGATGCTAGTCAGGCGTGCGGGTGCAAGCAGCGAACAGTTGAAAAGCATGCATTTGGTTTGACTAGCGTTTAAGAGCAGTTGGAGGCCACGGAAGGAGTGTTGTATGGCATTGAAGCTCGTTTGGAGGTTAGATAGCACAGTGTCGAAGGACGGGCCGGAAGTATGTAGAATGGTGTCGTCTGCGTAGAGGTGGATCAGGGAATCGCCCGCAGCAAGAGCAACATCATTGATATATACAGAGAAAAGAGTCGGCCCGAAATTAAACGCTGTGGCACCCCCATAGAGACTGCCAGAGGACCGGACAGCATCCCCTCCGATTTGACACACTGACCTCTGTCTGCAAAGTAGTTGGTGAACCAGGCAAGGCAGTCATCAGAAACACTTAGGCTACCGAGTCTGCCGATAAGAATATGGTGATTGACAGCCTTGGCAAGGTCGATGAAGACGATGAAGACGGCTGTACAGTACTGTCTTTTATCGATGGCGGTTATGATATCGTTTAGTACCTTGAGCGTGGCTGAGGTGCACCCGTGACCGGCTCGGAAACCAGATTGCACAGCGGAGAAGGTACGGTGGGATTCGAGATGGTCAGTGACCTGTTTGTTGACTTGGCTTTCGAAGACCTTAGATAGGCAGGCAGGGCAGGATGGATATAGGTCTGTAACAGTTTGGGTCCAGGGTGTCTCCCCCTTTGAAGAGGGGGATGACTGCGGCAGCTTTACAATCTTTGGGGATCTCAGACGATATGAAAGAGAGGTTGAACAGGCTGGTAATAGGGGTTGCGACAATGGCGGCGGATAGTTTCAGAAATAGAGGGTCCAGATTGTCAAGCCCAGCTGATTTGTACGGGTCCAGGTTTTGCAGCTCTTTCAGAACATCTGCTCTCTGGATTTGGGTAAAGGAGAACCTGGAGAGGCTTGGGCGAGTAGCTGCGGGGGGGCGGAGCTGTTGGCAGAGGTTGGAGTAGCCAGGCGGAAGGCATGGCCAGCCGTTGAGAAATGCTTGAAGTTTTCGATAATCATGGATTTATCGGTGGTGACCGTGTTACCTAGCCTCAGTGCAGTGGGCAGTCCAACACTAACCACTAGGCTACCTGGCGCCAATAGCCCTGGTTTAATGTCCACATACAATTAAATACATGTCATTTGACGTTTTCCACATTTTGTTATATTACAGCCTTATTCTAAAATGGATTAAACAGTTATTTTTCCCCTCATCAATCTACACATAATACCCCATAATGACAAAGCAAAAATACTTTTAGAAATTGACTAATTTATAAAAATTAAAAAATTAAATATCACATTTACATAAGTATTCATACCCTTTACTCAGTACTTTGATGAAGATCATAGCCTCGAGTCTTCTTAGGTATAACACTTCAAGCTTGGCACGCCTGTATTTGGAGAGTTTCTCCCATTCTTCTCTGCAGAACCTCTCAAGCTCTGTCAGGTTGGATAGGGAGCATCACTGCACAGCTATTTTCAGGTCCGATCGTGTTCAAGTCTGGTCTCCAGCTGGCCCCACAGACATTCAGAGACTTGTCCCAAAGCCACTCCTGTGTTGTCCTGTTGAATGATGAACCTTCACCCCAGTCTGCGGTCCTGAGCAGGTTCATCAAGGATCTCTTTGTACTTTGCTCCGTTCATCTTTCGCTCAATCCTGACCAGTCTCCCAGTCCCTACCGCTGAAAAACATCTCCACAGCATGATGCTGCCACCACCATGCTTCATCTTAGGGTTGGTGCCAGGTTTCCTCAGGACGTGACACTTGGCATTCAAGCCAAAGAGTTTAATCTTGGTTTCATCAGACCAGAGAATCTTGTTTTTTTGGCAAACTCCAAGTGGGCCGTCATGTGCCTTTTACTGAGGGGCTTCCGTATTGCCAATCTACCGTAAAGGCCTGATTGGTGGAGTACTGCAGAGATGGTTGTCCTTCTGGAAGTTTATATCTCCACAGAATAACTCTGGAACTCTGTCAGAGCAACCATCGGGTTCTTCCCTACCAAAGCCCTTCTCCCTTGATTGCTTAGTTTGGCCAGGCGGCCTCTCTATGAAGAGTCTTGGTGGTTCCAAACTTCTTCCATTTAAGAATGATGGAGGCCACTGTGTTCTTGGGGACCGTCAATGCTGCAGAAATGTTTTGGTACCCTTCCCCAGATCTGTGTCTCAACACAATCCTGTCTCGGAGCTCTACGGACAATTCCTTCAACCTCATGGCTTGATTTTTCCTCTGACATGCACTGTCAACTGTGGGACCTTAAATAGACAGGTGAGTGCCTTTCCAAATCATGTCCAAACAATTGATTTTACCACAGGTGGACTCCAATCAAGTTGAAGAAACATCACAAGGATGAGCAATGGAAACAAGATGCACCTTCGCTCAATTTCAAGTCTCATAGCAAAGGGTCTGAATGCTTATGTACATAAGCTAATTATTTATTTATACATTTTAAAAAAATCTCGCAAAACCTGTTTCTGCTTTGTCGTTATGGGGTATTGTGTGTAGATTGATTAAATATATTTAAAAAAAATACTCAGCAATTTTAGAATAAGGCTGTAACATAAAATGTGAAAAATGCCAAAGGGCCTGAATACTGTCAGAATGCACTGTTTACACAGAACATTAGGAACACCGGATGTTTCCATGAGAGACTGATCAGGTGAAAGCTATGATTACTTATTGACAAATCACTAATAGGAGAAACTATAATTGGAACCATACATGTTGCGTTCCATAAATGTTGACATGTTCATCATCTAATTGATCTCTTTCTGTAATCTGCCATGTATTCAGCTATAGCTGTAATCTACTGTGTATTCAGCGGTTACAAATCCCTTTTGGCCCGACAGTCTAGGGGAGATGGTAACGAGACCCGTAACACAACTCATGCAAATTATAGTGAAAAAGAAAGTGAGAACAAAATAATCACAGACAACTAAATTACCATCAAACACATGGGTTTATTAGAAAACACACTGTAATGGGGGGGGGGGGGGGGGGGGGGCAGGAAAAGGGGCTGAGCTGGACCCAAGGAAAGAAACAAGCATCCAAAAACACCCCTAAACTGGACTAGCCTATTTCAACAACAGCTAACTAACCAACCAAAAATACAGCGGGTGGTCCGCCCAGGTCTAAATAGTGTATTTAACAAAGTTAACCTACGGGTAGTGTATGCCCATGGGCGACTTGTCTTGGTTCCCCCTTTTCCCACCAGCAAGCAAACACCATAACCAAAAACAATACTCACAGGTGAGGACAAAGTGATTTGGAGGTGCTCAAACAAAAGAGAGCTCAATAAATAAGAGATGGCGACATAGTAGGAGAGACTGAACCAGCGCAATCAACAGACATATGGCATTTACAGAGAGATTGAGCTCTAGAGCAAACAACTGACAGTGTTTTTAAACCAAGGGAAAGGAACTGTGATTGGGTAGGAAACAGGAGGAGGTGTGTCTTCTGATTGATGATTGATTGGTGACTGATTGGGGAGTGATGATTTTCACCTGTGAGGGGAGAAGGAGAGAAAATAACACAGGATACATACACACACACACACACACACACACACACAGGATACCTGTATCTGTAACATCAGCTATATCTGTAATCTACTGTGTATTCAGTTATATATGTAATCTACTGTGTATTCAGCTATATCTGTAATCTACTGTGTATTCAGTTATATCTGTAATCTGCCGTGTATTCAGCTATATCTGTAATCTACTGTGTATTCAGTTATGTCTGTAATCTACTGTGTATTCAGTTATATATGTAATCTGCTGTGTATTCAGCTATATCTGTAATCTACTGTGTATTCAGTTATATCTGTAATCTACTGTGTATTCAGTTATATCTGTAATCTACTGTAACATCAGCTATATCTGTAATCTACTTTGTATTCAGTTATATCTGTAATCTACTGTGTATTCAGTTATATCTGTAATCTGCTGTAACATCAGCTATATCTGTAATCTACTGTGTATTCAGTTATATCTGTAATCTACTGTGTATTCAGTTATATCTGTAATCTTCTGTGTATTCAGTTATATCTGTAATCTTCTGTGTATTCAGCTATATCTGTAATCTACTGTGTATTCAGCTATATCTGTAATCTACTGTGTATTCAGCTATATCTGTAATCTACTGTGTATTCAGCTATATCTGTAATCTACTGTGTATTCAGCTATATCTGTAATCTACTGTGTATTCAGTTATGTCTGTAATCTAATGTGTATTCAGCTATATCTGTAATCTACTGTGTATTCAGTTATATCTGTAATCTACTGTGTATTCAGTTATGTATGTAATCTACTGTGTATTCAGCTATATCTGTAATCTACTGTGTATTCAGCTATATCTGTAATCTACTGTGTATTCAGCTATATCTGTAATCTACTGTGTATTCAGCTATATCTGTAATCTACTGTGTATTCAGTTATGTCTGTAATCTAATGTGTATTCAACTATATCTGTAATCTACTGTGTATTCAGTTATATCTGTAATCTACTGTGTATTCAGTTATGTATGTAATCTACTGTGTATTCAGATATATCTGTAATCTACTGTGTATTCAGCTATATCTGTAATCTACTGTGTATTCAGCTATATCTGTAATCTACTGTGTATTCAGTTACGTCTGTAATCTACTGTGTATTCAGTTATATCTGTAATCTACTGTGTATTCAGCTATATCTGCAACCTGTAATGATGATGTTGTGTTATGCTGTCTGTGTATCCAGGTAAAGGTGGATAACCTGAGTGTGTGTTATTGTTAGGGTTAGTTGTGTGAGGGTTAGATGTAATGTGTTGTGTTATGCTGTCTGTGTATCCAGGTAAAGGTGGATAATCTGAGTGACTTCCATGACATAGCCAGTGTGGTAGCCATCACTCAGACTTACACCACCACAGAACCCTTCATAGATGCCAAGTACAACATCAGGGTCCAGCGGATTGGCAGCGATTATAAGGCTTACATGTAAGTACCTTTCCTTGTATGTAGGTGTGTGTATGGCATTTTATTTGTCAAATGCGTCGTAAACAACAGGTGTAGACTAGAGGTCGACTGATTATGATTTTTCAAAGCCGATTTTTCAATGCTGATTAATCGGTTGACCTGTAGTGTAGGCTAACAGTGAAATACTTCCTGAAGGGCCCTTCCCAACAATGCAGAGAGAGAGTAAACAACAGGTGTAACAGTGAAATGCTTCCTGAAGGGCCCTTCCCAACAATGCGGAGAGAGAGTAAACAACAGGTGTAACAGTGAAATGCTTCCTGAGGGGCCCTTCCCAACAATGCGGAGAGAGAGTACAATAGACAATACAATAGACCAGCCCAAACACAGGACCAAATAGTCCGGAGAATACACATATGAAAACCACCATACGACAGAGAAACAAAAAACAATCCCGCACAAAACAAGGGTGGGACAACCTACTACATATAAGGACGCTAACTAAACTAAAATACACACAGGTGAAACTAATAAGACAAAACCAACAGACAAACGAAAAAGGGATCGGTAGCGACTAGTAGGACGGTGACGCCGACCACCGCCCGAACAGGCAGGGGAGCCAACTTCGGCGGAAGTCGTGACAAATACTTTTAGATTTTTACTCAAGTAGGATTGTACTGGGCGGCTTTCACTTTTACTTAAGTCATTTTATATTAAGGTAAGTATTAAGTATGACAATTGGGTACTTTTTCCACCACTGCTTGGCTATATACATGGGGTACCAGTACCGAGTGATGTGCAGAGGTACGAGGTAATTGAGGTAGATATGCACATATAATGAGGAATAAAGTGACATTATGGGGTATTGTGTATCTCAATTTTAAATTCAGGCTGTAACACAAAATGTTTCTACAAATTGATTGGAGTCCACCTGTGGTAAATTCCATTGATTGGACAGTTGACAGTGCATGTCAGCACAAGCCATGAGGTTGAAGGAATTGTCCGTAGAGCTCTGAGACAGGATTGTGTCAAGGCACAGATCTTGGGAATTGTACCAATTCTTTTGCAGCATTGACGGTCCCCAAGAACCTCCAATTTTAAATGGAAGAAGTTTGGAACCACCAAGACACTCCCTCTTCCAAGTAGCTTGGCCCCAGTGAACAAATCAAATCAAATTGTATTTGTCACATGCGCCGAATACAACAGGTGTAAACCTTACAGTGAAATGCATAACCAACTAAATATTAGTAACAAATAATTTAACAGTAGCAGTAAAATAACAATAACGAGGCTAGATACAGGGAGTAGCGATACAGAGTCAATGTGCGTGGGCATCGATTAGTCGAGGTAATTGAGGTAATATGAACATGTGGGTACAGTTAAAGTGACTATGTATAGATAATAAACAGAGAGTAGCAGCAGTGTAAAAGAGGGGCCCGGGTATCCTTTTGATTACATTTACATTACATTTAAGTCATTTAGCAGACGCTCTTATCCAGAGCGACTTACAAATTGGTGCATTCACCTTATGACATCCAGTGGAACAGTCACTTTACGATAGTGCATCTAAATCTTAAAGGGGGGGGAATACTTATCCTATCCTAGGTATTCCTTAAAGAGGTGGGGTTTCAGGTGTCTCCGGAAGGTGGTGATTGACTCCGCTGTCCTGGCGTTGTGAGGAGTTTGTTCCACCATTGGGGGCCAGAGCAGCGAACAGTTTTGACTGGGCTGAGCGGGAGCTGTACTTCCTCAGTGGTAGGGAGGCGAGCAGGCCAGCGGTGGATGAACGCAGTGCCCTTGTTTGGGTGTAGGGCCTGATCAGAGCCTGGAGGTACTGAGGTGCCGTTCCCCTCACAGCTCCGTAGGCAAGCACCATGGTCTTGTAGCGGATGCGAGCTTCAACTGGAAGCCAGTGGAGAGAACGGAGGAGCGGGGTGACGTGAGAGAACTTGGGAAGGTTGAACACCAGACGGGCTGCGGCGTTCTGGATGAGTTGAAGGGGTTTAATGGCACAGGCAGGGAGCCCAGCCAACAGCGAGTTGCAGTAATCCAGACGGGAGATGACAAGTGCCTGGATTAGGACCTGCGCCGCTTCCTGTGTGAGGCAGGGTCGTACTCTGCGGATGTTGTAGAGCATGAACCTACAGGAACGGGCCACCGCCTTGATGTTGGTTGAGAACGACAGGGTGTTGTCCAGGATCACACCAAGGTTCTTAGCGCTCTGGGAGGAGGACACAATGGAGTTGTCAACCGTGATGGCGAGATCATGGAACGGGCAGTCCTTCCCCGGGAGGAAGAGCAGCTCCGTCTTGCCGAGGTTCAGCTTGAGGTGGTGATCCGTCATCCACACTGATATGTCTGCCAGACATGCAGAGATGCGATTCGCCACCTGGTCATCAGAAGGGGGAAAGGAGAAGATTAGTTGTGTGTCGTCTGCATAGCAATGATAGGAGAGACCATGTGAGGTTATGACAGAGCCAAGTGACTTGGTGTATAGCGAGAATAGGAGAGGGCCTAGAACAGAGCCCTGGGGGACACCAGTGGTGAGAGCGCGTGGTGAGGAGACAGATTCTCGCCACGCCACCTGGTAGGAGCGACCTGTCAGGTAGAACGCAATCCAAGCGTGGGCCGCGCCGGAGATGCCCAACTCGGAGAGGGTGGAGAGGAGGATCTGATGGTTCACAGTATCGAAGGCAGCAGATAGATCTAGAAGGATGAGAGCAGAGGAGAGAGAGTTAGCTTTAGCAGTGCGGAGCGCCTCCGTGATACAGAGGAGAGCAGTCTCAGTTGAATGACTAGTCTTGAAACCTGACTGATTTGGATCAAGAAGGTCATTCAGAGAGAGATAGCGGGAGAGCTGGCCAAGGACGGCAGGTTCAAGAGTTTTGGAGAGAAAAGAAAGAAGGGATACTGGTCTGTAATTGTTGACATCGGAGGGATCGAGTGTAGGTTTTTTCAGAAGGGGTGCAACTCTCGCTCTCTTGAAGACGGAAGGGACGTAGCCAGCGGTCAGTGATGAGTTGATGAGCGAGGTGAGGTAAGGGAGAAGGTCTCCGGAAATGGTCTGGAGAAGAGGGGAGGGGATAGGGTCAAGCGGGCAGGTTGTTGGGCGGCCGGCCGTCACAAGACGCGAGATTTCATCTGGAGAGAGAGGGGAGAAAGAGGTCAGAGCACAGGGTAGGGCAGTGTGAGCAGAACCAGCGGTGTCGTTTGACTTAGCAAACGAGGATCGGATGTCGTCGACCTTCTTTTCAAAATGGTTGACGAAGTCGTCTGCAGAGAGGGAGGAGGGGGTGGGAGGGGGAGGAGGATTCAGGAGGGAGGAGAAGGTGGCAAAGAGCTTCCTAGGGTTAGAGGCAGATGCTTGGAATTTAGCGTGGTAGAAAGTGGCTTTAGCAGCAGAGACAGAGGAGGAAAATGTAGAGAGGAGGGAGTGAAAGGATGCCAGGTCCGCAGGGAGGCGAGTTTTCCTCCATTTCCGCTCGGTTGCCCGGAGCCCTGTTCTGTGAGCTCGCAATGAGTCATCGAGCCACGGAGCGGGAGGGGAGGACCGAGCCGGCCTGGAGGATAGGGGACATAGAGAGTCAAAGGATGCAGAGAGGGAGGAGAGGAGAGTTGAGGAGGCAGAATCAGGAGATAGGTTGGAGAAGGTTTGAGCGGAGGGAAGAGATGATAGGATGGAAGAGGAGAGAGTAGCGGGGGAGAGAGAGCGAAGGTTGGGACGGCGCGATACCATCCGAGTAGGGGCAGTGTGGGAGGTGTTGGATGAGAGCAAGAGGGAAAAGGATACAAGGTAGTGGTCGGAGACTTGGAGGGGAGTTGCAGTGAGGTTAGTGGAAGAACAGCATCTAGTAAAGATGAGGTCGAGCGTATTGCCTAGGGGGGGAAGGTGAGAGGGTGAGGTCAAAAGAGGAGAGGAGTGGAAAGAAGGAGGCAGAGAGGAATGAGTCAAAGGTAGATGTGGGGAGGTTAAAGTCGCCCAGAACTGTGAGAGGTGAGCCGTCCTCAGGAAAGGAGCTTATCAAGGCATCAAGCTCATTGATGAACTCTCCGAGGGAACATGGAGGGCGATAAATGATAAGGATGTTAAGCTTGAAAGGGCTGGTAACTGTGACAGCATGGAATTCAAAGGAGGCGATAGACAGATGGGTAAGGGGAGAAAGAGAGAATGACCACTTGGGAGAGATGAGGATCCCGGTGCCACCACCCCGCTGACCAGAAGCTCTCGGGGTGTGCGATAACACGTGGGCGGACGAAGAGAGAGCAGTAGGAGTAGCAGTGTTGTCTGTGGTGATCCATGTTTCCGTTAGTGCCAAGAAGTCGAGGGACTGGAGGGAGGCATAGGCTGAGATGAACTCTGCCTTGTTGACCGCAGATCGGCAATTCCAGAGGCTACCGGAGACCTGGAACTCCACGTGGGTCGTGCGCTCTGGGACCACCAGATTAGGGTGGCCGCGGCCACGCGGTGTGGAGCGTTTGTATGGTCTGTGCAGAGAGGAGAGAACAGGGATAAACAGACACATAGTTAACAGGCTACAGAAGAGGCTACGCTAATGCAAAGGAGATTGGAATGACAAGTGGGCTACATGTCTCGAATGTTCAGAAAGTTAAGCTACGTAGCAAGAATCTTATTGACTAACATGATTAAAATGATACAGTACTGCTGAAGCAGGCTAGCTGGCAGTGGGTGCGTTGTTGACACTACACTAATCAAGTCGTTCCGTTGAGTGTAATAGTTTCTACAGTGCTGCTATTCGGGGGCTAGCTGGCTAACTAGTAGTGTTGTTTACGTTACGTTGCGTTAAAAGAACGACAATAGCTGGCTAGCTAACCTAGAAAATCGCTCTAGACTACACAATTATCTTTGATACAAAGACTGCTATGTAGCTAGCTACGATCAAACAAATCAAACAGTTGTACTGTAATGAAATGAAATGAAAATGTGATACTACCTGTGAATGCGACCGGGTTGTTGAGTTCTATTCAGAAGACGTTGGCTAGCGTTGGCTAGCTAGCAGAGTCTCCTACGTTAAGGACGACAAATAGCTGGCTAGCTAACCTCGGTAAATTAAGATAATCACTCTAAGACTACACACTCTAAACCTAAACAACACAATTATCTTGGAACGAAGATACGAAGACAGCAAAGACAGCTATGTAGCTAGCTAACACTACACTGATCAAGTTGTTCAGTTGAGTGTAATAGTTTCTCCAGTGCAGCTAATCAGTGGACGTTAGCTAGCTGGCTAGTGAAGACTACGTTAGGACGGCGAAATACGATAATTACGCAATTATCTTTGATACAAAGACGGCTATGTAGCTAGCTGAGAAGAAATTGCTAAGATTAGACAAATCAAACCGTTGTGCAATAATGAAATATAATGAAATGTAAAAAGTTGCGGGAGCGAAGCGCCGATGTGACCACTCGCTCCAAACCGGAACCGGAAGCTGTTCACGAGTCTTGTTGTTTAGGGGTAGAAGCTGTTAAGAAGCCTTTTTGTCCTAGACTTGGCGCTCCGGGACCGCTTGCCATGCTGTAGCAAAGAGAACAGTCTATGACTAGGGTGGCTGGAGTCTTTGACCATTTTAGGGCCTTCCTCTGACACCGCCTGTTATGTAGGTCCTAGATGGCAGGAAGCTTGGCCTTGCGGTCAGAGTCCGAGGCATACCAGGCAGGGATGCAACTAGTCAGAATGCTCTCGACGGTGCAATTGTAGAACCTTTTGAGGATCTGAGGACCCATGCCAAATCTTTTTAGACTCCTGAGGGGAATCAGCTTTGTCGTGCCCTCTTCACAACTTTCTTAGTGTGTTTGGACCATTATAGTTTGCTGGTGATGTGGACACCAAGGAACTTGAAGCTCTCAACCTGCTTCACTGCAACCCCGTCGATGAGAATGGGGGCATACTCGGTCCTCCTTTTCCTGTAGTCCACAGTCATCAACTTTGTCTTGATAACGTTGAGGGAGAGGTTGTTGTCCTGGCACCACACGGCCAGGTCTCTGACCACCTCCCTATAGGCTGTCTCTCCGTTGTTGGTTTTACTAGGCCGTACGTACTACCCTCTGTAGCACCTTGCGGTCAGATGCCGTGCAGTTGCCATACCAGGCGATGATGCAACCGGGTAGGATGCTCTCGGTGGTGCAGCTATAGACATTGAGGGTCTGGGGACGCATGCCAAATCTTTTCAGTCTCCTGATGGTGTGTTTTGACCATGACAGTTTGTTGGTGGTGTGGACACCAAGGAACTTCAAACTCTCGACCTGCTCCAATACAGCCCCGTCGATGTGAATGGGGGCATGTTCGGCCCTCCTTTTCCTGTAGTCCACGATCAGCTACTATACTTGTGTAACTGATGGGAAATGGCTAGTTTCAATCGGTGACGTCACTCGCTCTGAGACCTTGGTTCCCCTTGCTCTGCAAGTGCCGTGCCTTTTGTGGCCGATGGGTAACAATGCTTTTCGGGTGTCAGTTGTCTATGTGTGCAGAGGGTCCCTGGTTCAAGCCCAGGTAGGGGTGAGGAGAGGGGTGGAAGCTATACTGTTACATTGATGCTGTTGACCCGGATCACTGGTGCTGCGGAAAAGGAGGAGGTCAAAAGGGGGGTGCCTGGAGTTGAGGCATTTGGCAGTGTGGAAAAACTCCAGATTTTTGTGGTCAGTCAATACGATGAACAGGTGTTCCGCACCTTCCAGCCAGTGCGTCCGTTCCTCCAACGCCATCTTCACTGCGAGGAGCTCACAATTTCCCACATCGTAGTTTTTCTCCGTGGCTTTGAGACGATGGGAGAAGAAGGCGCAGGGATGTAGCTTCAGGTCCAGGGCAGAACTCTGGGACAGGACTTCCCCCACTCCTACATTAGATGCATAGGCCTCCACCACAAACTGATAGGAAGGGTCAGGATGAACCAGGATGGGAACAGTTGTGAAGCAATGTTTGAGGTCCTGGGACGCCCAGTCAGCAGCATGGGACCACGTGAATGCAACCTTGGGAGAGGTGAGTGCTGACAGGGGGGAAGCAAGGGTGCAGTAACCCAGGGTGAAGAGGAGATAGAAGTTGGCGAACCCCAGGAAACATTGCAGCTGCACCCTTTATGAAGGCTGGAGCAAATCCCCCACCACTCTCACCTTCCCGGGATCCATCTGGACACTTCCAGCGGAGATGATGTACCCCAGAAAAGGGATGGTGGAGCGATGGAACTTGCTCTTCTCTGGCTTAACAAACAGCTAGTTTTCCAGGAGGCGTTGAAGAACCTGTTGGACGTAGAGCACGTGTTCTTGAGGGGAGCGGGAGAAGACGAGGATGTCATCAATGTTGATGACAGACGCTCCCCCTGGAGTGGCTCGAAGGCCAAGGAGATGAGTGGTAGCGGATAGCAGTTCTTCACCGTTATGTCATTGAGTCCCAGTAGTCGCTGCACGTGTGTAGGGTCTTGTCCGTCTTCTCCACAAAGAAGAACCCTGCACTGGAGAGGACGAGGGATGTATAAATCCTGCAGCTAGGGAGTCCCCATTGTAGGTGTCCATTACCTCGGTTTCTTGTCCTGACAGTGAGTACAGTCGTCACCGAGACGGAGTGGTGCTCGGGAGAAGGTTAATCCTGCAGTC
This sequence comes from Oncorhynchus gorbuscha, assembly GCF_021184085.1. Lineage (NCBI taxonomy): Eukaryota > Metazoa > Chordata > Actinopteri > Salmoniformes > Salmonidae > Oncorhynchus > Oncorhynchus gorbuscha. Next base: position 83,183,688 of record NC_060190.1, read on the forward strand.
ATATGGTCGGTGCGGCGGAAGCAAAGTGGCCCAGGTCTTGTTGAACACCTCCCGAAGGTCCTGGTACTCCGCGGGAATTGCGGAGCGGTCTGGGGCACCTTCCAAGCCCCCTGAAAGACATCCCGTGGCAGGTTGCACCAGTAGACCAGTTAATGAGGGGATTGTGTCGCTGGAGCCAAGAGAATCCCAATCCTTGGGAATCGGAGGAGACTTGATGAGCAGTAATTGAATAGTCTCGCTGTGATTCCCTGACACCCGTAGGTTGATGGGAGTGGTAAAATGAGTGACACGGCCTATAGAGAGCCCGTCCAACGCTCTAACATTCATGGGAGTGGAGAGGGGCTGAGTGAGGACGTTCAGCTCAGGAGCCAGGGTAGCGTCCAAAAGAACTCTCATTGACCCCAGAGTCATCGGCCCCCGGCCCCGGAGAGATTTAGGCTGGTTTCCCCACAGCAGAATGGCATGAACAGGGGTGTGAGCAAGGGAAGCAGGAAAGTTCTCCCTATGGCCCACCAGAGTACTCACTCCTACCAGAGAGCCTGATATTTTTAAAGGACAAGAGTGTTGTGTTGATCCTGTATTGCCATTCCGCTGGTTTTAGCCCAGCTCTATCTAGTTGCATGGGCTCGGGAAGCGGTAACTCAGCTGTCTTCGGCGACTCTCGGGGAAGGTCGGGAAGCCTCTGGTTCTCTCGGCAACGGGATCATCGGGAACCTCCGGGATGACTCAGAGGCAAGGTTGAATCCCTGGGCTTGCGAGCAAAGTCGAATTTCATTCCCGTAGTCGCCCATCAATTCAGATGGTCAAAACCATGAGGGAATCGAGGTCTGTGGGTAACTCCCGAGCGCAAGCTCGTCCTTGATCTCCTCCGAGACGCTGTGCAGGAACATACCGAACAATGCTTCCTGGTTCCATTCACTCTCTGCTGCCAACGTGCGTAAATCCACCGCATAGTCGGCCACACTACAGGAGTCCTGCCGAAGCTGGATTAGCTTCCAGGCAACTTCTCTTCCGGAAAACGGGGCTAAACAAATGTCTTCACCTCTCCCACGAACCCTCCAGACTAATGCATATGGCTGGCTGTTTTTCCTATATGGCAGTAGCCCAGGTGAGAGCCTCGAGGACATCAGCGTGATGAGATAGGCTATCTTGGAGTGATCTGAGGTGAAGGAGGAGGGCTGAAGCTCAAAAATGATGGCACACTGAGCTAGAAATGCCTGACATTGAAGCTTTCCCGGGGGGGTAAGAGGGACTCCCGAGAAGGTGGAGTCACCGATGAGATGACGCTGCTAGCAGCTGGGTTACTGAGGGGCTGGTCATGGCGTTCAGACAACATTTGGACCACACCATAAGGCCACGAAGAAGTACCTCGGGAGGAGATGGCGTCGCGCAACTGCCCCGGGTCTGCTGGGTCAGTCATGGTCGGTTTGAAGGTAAGACCCAGATTATGTCGAAGTAACAATGTTTATTACAGCAACAGGGACAAAGGTACAGGACAGCAGGCTCAGGGTCAGGTCAGGCAGAGGTTGGTAATCCAGAGGTGGGGCAAAGGTACAGGGCAGCAGGAAGGCTCAGGGGCAGGCAGAGCGGGCAGGCAGGAGGGCTCAGAGACAGGACAGGCAAGAGTCGAAACCAGGAGGTTGAGAAAAAAAGAGACTGGGGAAAAGCATGAGCTGAGACAAAAAAATGCTGGTTGACTTGACAAACAGCTTTTGGGCACGTGAGCTGAAAGTGCTAGCAAATGCAGCTAATTGGACACTAGTATTGGACATTATGGAACAAAACAATGATTTATTGTGGAACTAGGACTCCTTGCACTGCATTCTGATGAAAGATCATCAAAGGTAAGGGAATATTCACGATGTAATTTCATATTTCTGTTGACTCCAACATGTCGGAGAAATACTTTTACGTCTGAGCGATGTCTCAGATTATTACAATGTTAGGCTTTTTTCGTAACGTTTTTAAAAGATCTGACACAAGCGGTTGCGTTAAGAACCAGTGTATCTTTAATTATATGTAGAACATGTATCTTTGGTCAAAGTTTATGATGAGTATTTCTGTTCTGGTGTAGCTTTCTATAATTCCTCCGGACATTTTGGAGGCATTTCTGAACATGGCGTCAATGTAAACCGATATTTGTGGATATAAATATGCATATTATCGAACAAAACATAAATGTCTTGTGTAACATGTCATATCAGTGTCATCTGATGAAGATTTTCAAAAGGTTAGTGATTCATTTTATCTCTAATCCTGCTTTTGTGACTCTTATCAGTCAGGACCCGGTTACGAACCCGGGTCTCCGGAGTGAGAAACAGTCACTAAACCATCTGAGCCACGAATAGTCAGCAGAACCCAGAAGATGAGGCAGACACAGCAGTACTTGAGACGGTGTGTTTAATGAAGTAAAAAGTGAAGTTCTTCAGGAAAACATGTAACTCCACAACCTCAAAAGGAATTCCACAAGAACAAAGGTAATCCTCCAAGACAAAAAGGTAAATCCACAAGGTGGAAGGTATAGCACAAAAAGGGAAAAGAAAAGGTCAAAAGGCACAATGGGGGCATCTAGTGACCAAAAACCGGAACAACCCTGGCGAAATCCTGACAGAATCCCCCCCCCCCCAGGAACAGCTCCTGACGTTCCTACCAGCTCTCTCAGGGTGGAGGGCCCTGAACTGACGAATGAGGTCAGGGTCCAGTATGACTTTGGCAGGAACCCAGGAGCGCTCCTCGGGACCGTAGCCTTCCCAGTCCACCAGATACTGCCAGGACCGCTGCACCCGGCGGGAATCCAGTATCCGATGGACGGTATAAGCCGGCTGGCCTCCAATGACACGAGGCGGAGGGGGAGGTCTGTCTGCCGGGACAAGGGGAGAAAAAACAACAGGTTTTAACCTCTTAGTCCGACCCACACCGTATTCGGTCGCGTAATCATAGCCTCAAGCTCATTACCATAACGCAACGTTAGCGATTTCTAAAAATCGCAAATGAAATGAAATAAATATGCCTGTTCTCAAGCTTATCCTTTTCTTAACAATCCTGTCGTCTCAGATTTTCAAAATATGCTTTAGAACCAAAGAAAATCAATAATTTGTGTAAGAGTGGTGATAGCTAGCTTAGCATTTAGCGTTAGCATTTAGCACGCAACATATTCACAAAAACCAGCAAAGGGATCAAATAAAATAATTTACCTTTGAAGAACTTCAGATGTTTCAATGAGGAGACTCTCAGTTACATAGCAGATGTCCAGTTTTTCCTGAAAGATGCTTGTGTAGGACACAACGTTCCGTTTTGTTACTATGCATTTGGCTACCGAAACTAACCGAAAATTCAGTCACCTACACGTCAAACTTTTTTCTGAATTAACTCCATAATATCGACTGAAACATGGAAAACGTTGTTTGAATCCATCCTCAAGGTGTTTTGTCATATATCTCTTCATTGAAATGCCATTCCTGGAAGCCTGCATTGTTCTCAGATTCGGATGGAAAAATACTGGTAGGTGACTTTTGCGCACCAATTTCCACACAGACACCGTGCGGGACCCCTGGTAAATGTAGTCTCTTATGGTCAATCTTCCAATGATATGCCTACAAATACGTCACAATGCTGCAGACACCTTGGGGAAACGATAGGAAGTGTCCGTTCATTCCTGTCGCATTCACAGCCATATAAGGCGATCATGGAAAACGTGCCATCAGAAATCCTGTTGATTTCCTGGTCGCTCAAACATCTTGGTTTTGCCTGTAGGTTTTGTTCTAAGGCACTCACAGTGAAAATCTTTGCAGTTCTGGAAACGTCAGAGTGTCTTCTTTCCAAAACTATCAATTCCAAGCATAGTCGAGCATCTTTTCGTGACAAAATATTGCGCTAAAAACGGGCACGTCTTTTTATCCAAAAATGAAATACTGCCCCTAGAGTCTTAACAGGTTAATAAGGAAATGTGAAACGTGGGATTAATCTTAAGGGATCTGAGTAAGTGTAGGCGATAAGAAACAGGGTTAACTCTCCTGGAAACCTTAAAGGGACCGATGTATTTTTGGGACAGCTTGCGAGACTCCACCCGTAGTGGTAAGTCTCTTGTGGAGAGCCAGGCTCTCTGGCCGGGGCACAGGGTAGGCCCGGGACGGCGACGTCTGTTGGCTTGTTGTTGGTACCTCTGTGAGGAACGCATAAGATTAAGACGGGTCTTCCTCCACATAAGCCGACAGCGTCTGACAAACTTCAAGGCTGAAGGCACTCTGACTTCTGCCTCCTGGTCCGGGAACAATGGAGGGGCATAGCCAAACTGACACTCGTGCGGGGACATACCAGTGGAGGAGGAGCGCAAGGTGTTGTGCGCGTATTCGGCCCAAACAATGAAGGACGACCATGTGGACGGGTTGTTACGAGTCATACATTACATTTACATTTAAGTCATTTAGCAGACGCTCTTATCCAGAACGACTTACAAATTGGTGCATTCACCTTATGACATCCAGTGGAACAGTCACTTTACAATAGTGCATCTAAATCTTAAAGGGGGGGGGTGAGAGGGATTACTTATCCTATCCTAGGTATTCCTTAAAGAGGTGGGGTTTCAGGTGTCTCCGGAAGGTGGTGATTGACTCCGCTGTCCTGGCGTCGTGAGGGAGTTTGTTCCACCATTGGGGGGCCAGAGCAGCGAACAGTTTTGACTGGGCTGAGCGGGAGCTGTACTTCCTCAGTGGTAGGGAGGCGAGCAGGCCATAGGTGGATGAACGCAGTGCCCTTGTTTGGGTGTAGGGCCTGATCAGAGCCTGGAGGTACTGAGGTGCCGTTCCCCTCACAGCTCCGTAGGCAAGCACCATGGTCTTGTAGCAGATGCGAGCTTCAACTGGAAGCCAGTGGAGAGAACGGAGGAGCGGGGTGACGTGAGAGAACTTGGGAAGGTTGAACACCAGACGGGCTGCGGCGTTCTGGATGAGTTGAAGGGGTTTAATGGCACAGGCAGGGAGCCCAGCCAACAGCGAGTTGCAGTAATCCAGACGGGAGATGACAAGTGCCTGGATTAGGACCTGCGCCGCTTCATGTGTAAGGCAGGGTCGTACTCTGCGGATGTTGTAGAGCATGAACCTACAGGAACGGGCCACCGCCTTGATGTTGGTTGAGAACGACAGGGTGTTGTCCAGGATCACGCCAAGGTTCTTAGCGCTCTGGGAGGAGGACACAATGGAGTTGTCAACCGTGATGGCGAGATCATGGAACGGGCAGTCCTTCCCCGGGAGGAAGAGCAGCTCCGTCTTGCCGAGGTTCAGCTTGAGGTGGTGATCCGTCATCCACACTGATATGTCTGCCAGACATGCAGAGATGCGATTCGCCACCTGGTCATCAGAAGGGGGAAAGGAGAAGATTAGTTGTGTGTCGTCTGCATAGCAATGATAGGAGAGACCATGTGAGGTTATGACAGAGCCAAGTGACTTGGTGTATAGCGAGAATAGGAGAGGGCCTAGAACAGAGCCCTGGGGGACACCAGTGGTGAGAGCGCGTGGTGAGGAGACAGATTCTCGCCACGCCACCTGGTAAGAGCGACCTGTCAGGTAGGACGCAATCAAGCGTGGGCCGCGCCGGAGATGCCCAACTCGGAGAGGGTGGAGAGGAGGATCTGATGGTTCACAGTATCGAAGGCAGCCGATAGATCTAGAAGGATGAGAGCAGAGGAGAGAGAGTTAGCTTTAGCAGTGCGGAGCGCCTCCGTGATACAGAGGAGAGCAGTCTCAGTTGAATGACTAGTCTTGAAACCTGACTGATTTGGATCAAGAAGGTCATTCAGAGAGAGATAGCGGGAGAGCTGGCCAAGGACGGCACGTTCAAGAGTTTTGGAGAGAAAAGAAAGAAGGGATACTGGTCTGTAATTGTTGACATCGGAGGGATCGAGTGTAGGTTTTTTCAGAAGGGGTGCAACTCTCGCTCTCTTGAAGACGGAACGGACGTAGCCAGCGGTCAGGGATGAGTTGATGAGCGAGGTGAGGTAAGGGAGAAGGTCTCCGGAAATGGTCTGGAGAAGAGAGGAGGGGATAGGGTCAAGCGGGCAGGTTGTTGGGCGGCTGGCCGTCACAAGACGCGAGATTTCATCTGGAGAGAGAGGGGAGAAAGAGGTCAGAGCACAGGGTAGGGCAGTGTGAGCAGAACCAGCGGTGTCGTTTGACCTAGCAAACGAGGATCGGATGTCGTCAACCTTCTTTTCAAAATGGTTGACGAAGTCATCTGCAGAGAGGGAGGAGGGGGGGGATTCAGGAGGGAGGAGAAGGTGGCAAAGAGCTTCCTAGGGTTAGAGGCAGATGCTTGGAATTTAGCGTGGTAGAAAGTGGCTTTAGCAGCAGAGACAGAGGAGGAAAATGTAGAGAGGAGGGAGTGAAAGGATGCCAGGTCCGCAGGGAGGCGAGTTTTCCTCCATTTCCGCTCGGCTGCCCGGAGCCCTGTTCTGTGAGCTCGCAATGAGTCGTCGAGCCACGGAGCGGGAGGGGAGAACCGAGCCGGCCTGGAGGATAGGGGACATAGAGAGTCAAAGGATGCAGAGAGGGAGGAGAGGAGGGTTGAGGAGGCAGAATCAGGAGATAGGTTGGAGAAGGTTTGAGCGGAGGGAAGAGATGATAGGATGGAAGAGGAGAGAGTAGCGGGGGAGAGAGAGCGAAGGTTGGGACGGCGCGATACCATCTGAGTAGGGGCAGTGTGGGAGGTGTTGGATGAGAGCGAGAGGGAAAAGGATACAAGGTAGTGGTCGGAGACTTGGAGGGGTTGCAATAAGGTTAGTGGAAGAACAGCATCTAGTAAAGATGAGGTCGAGCGTATTGCCTGCCTTGTGAGTAGGGGGGGAAGGTGAGAGGGTGAGGTCAAAAGAGGAGAGGAGTGGAAAGAAGGAGGCAGAGAGGAATGAGTCAAAGGTAGACGTGGGGAGGTTAAAGTCGCCCAGAACTGTGAGAGGTGAGCCGTCCTCAGGAAAGGAGCTTATCAAGGCATCAAGCTCATTGATGAACTCTCCGAGGGAACATGGAGGGCGATAAATGATAAGGATGTTAAGCTTGAAAGGGCTGGTAACTGTGACAGCATGGAATTCAAAGGAGGCGATAGACAGATGGGTAAGGGGAGAAAGAGAGAATGACCACTTGGGAGAGATGAGGATCCCGGTGCCACCGCCCCGCTGACCAGAAGCTCTAGGGGTGTGCGAGAACACGTGGGCGGACGAAGAGAGAGCAGTGGGAGTAGCAGTGTTATCTGTGGTGATCCATGTTTCCATCAGTGCCAAGAAGTCGAGGGACTGGAGGGAGGCATAGCCTGAGATGAACTCTGCCTTGTTGGCCGCAGATCGGCAGTTCCAGAGGCTACCGGAGACCTGGAACTCCACGTGGGTCGTGCGCGCTGGGACCACCAGCTTAGGGTGGCCGCGGCCACGCGGTGTGGAGCGTTTGTATGGTCTGTGCAGAGAGGAGAGAACAGGGATAGACAGACACATAGTTGACAGGCTACAGAAGAGGCTACGCTAATGCAAAGGAGATTGGAATGACAAGTGGACTACACGTCTCGAATGTTCAGAAAGTTAAGCTTACGTAGCAAGAATCTTATTGACTAAAATGATTAAAATGATACAGTACTGCTGAAGTAGGCTAGCTGGCAGTGGCTGCGTTGTTGACTTTGTAGGCTAGCTGGCAGTGGCTGCGTGTTGACACTACACTAATCAAGTCGTTCCGTTGAGTGTAATAGTTTCTACAGTGCTGCTATTCGGGGGCTAGCTGGCTAGCTAGCAGTGTTGATTACGTTACGTTGCGTTAAAAGAACGACAATGGCTGGCTAGCTAACCTAGAAAATCGCTCTAGACTACACAATTATCTTTGATACAAAGACGGCTATGTAGCTAGCTATGTAGCTAGCTACGATCAAACAAATCAAACCGTTGTACTGTAATGAAATGATATGAAAATGTGATACTACCTGTGGAGCGAAGCGGAATGCGACCGGGTTGTTGAGTTCTATTCGGAAGACGTTGACTAGCTGTTGGCTAGCTAGCAGTGTCTCCTACGTTAAGGACGACAAATAGCTGGCTAGCTAACCTTGGTGAATTAAGATAATCACTCTAAGACTACACACTCTAAACTACACAATTATCTTGGATACGAAGACAGCAAAGACAGCTATGTAGCTAGCTAACACTACACTAATCAAGTCGTTCAGTTGAGTGTAATAGTTTCTACAGTGCTGCTATTCGGTGGACGTTTGCTAGCTGGCTAGCTGCTGGGCAAATAGCAGTGAAGACTACGTTAGGACGACGAAATGCGATAATTACGCAATTATCTTTGATACAAAGACGGCTATGTAGCTAGCTAAGAAGAAATTGCTAAGATTAGATAAATCAAACCGTTGTACTATAATGAAATGTAATGAAATGTAATGAAAAGTTATACTACCTGCGGAGCGAAGTGCAGATGCGACCGTTCGCTCCAACCCCCACATTTCAGGCTTCAAACATAAAGATAGAAAACTGTATTTTTCTTGTGAAGAATCAACAACAAGTGGGACACAATCATGAAGTGGAACGACATTTATTGGATATTTCAAACTTTTTTAGCCAGAAGGGGGTTATGGTTCCCATTTGGGAACTACCCCTCCCACGTTCAGCTGGAACGGTGGCGCATGGAATGCAAAAATATTCTTAGAAATATTTAACCTCCACACATTAACAAGTCCAATAGCTCAAATGAAAGATAAACACCTTGTTCATCTACCCAGCAAGTCAGATTTCTAAAATGTTTTACGGCGAAAACATAGCACATATTTATGTCAAACCACCACCGAAGACACAGCTAATTTGCATAGCCAAGTTGAACAAAATATGCAATCAACAAACGCAGGATTAAAAGAAAAATAATTCACTAACCTTTTGAAATCTTCATCAGATGACAGTAATATAACATGTTACACAGTACATTTATGTTTTCTTCAATAATATGCAATTTATATCCATAAATCTCTGTTTAAAATGACGGCATGTTCAAAAAATGCTACTCAAATGTCCGGAGAAATTATGATATCAGACGTTATCTGACGGAGCTAACAAGCAATACACATCATAAACTTTAACTAAATATACATGTTCTACACATAGATAGAAAGATACACCTCTTCCTAATCCAACCACTGTGTTACATTTATTTTTAACGTTACAGAATTCGTTCACTAGGCTATAATATGAGACGGCGCTCAGAAATTAGCATTATGGCTCCTCTATCTTGGAGTCCACAGAAACCCACATTTACCACATAAATATTCCCTTACCTTTGATGTTCTTCCATCAGAAGACCTGGAAGGAATTATACTTACCAAAAACATTGTTTGGTTTTGAAGTCTGTGTCTTTAGGTTATCAAACGCGACAAATTCCGGTCGAAATGCAGCCAAAATTCTAGTGGATGCGCACCAAAACTTCAAAATTTCATATTATATGTCGACTAAACTGGTCAAACTAAGTGCAGAATCAAGCTAAAGCATGTTATAAACGTGGAAAACAATCCTTAGCACGAACAGAAACACCCACATCGTTTGGTCAATCCTGGAAGAAAGAGAGCTCTGGAGCGTCCGCGCGCATGAGAGTACTTATTTTTTCGCGTGACCCGAAGATTTCAGCCCGCCAAAAGTCTCGTGGACGTGCGATTCTCACAATGGCAAGCCCCATTGAAAGCAGACATCGCGCTGAAGACATACAAACTGTTCCCAGGTCTGTAGCTGCTTGGGGATGGTGGGGGTGATGACGTCAAAGTTGGGCCAACTTTTCTGATGACAAGAGAGAGTTTGGGAGAATGGCTGCCCTGAGAGTTCTGCTTTACATACAGACATCATTTAAACGGTTTTAGAAGCTTTAGAGTGTTTTCTATTCAATAATAATTATTATATGCATATATTAGCAATTTTGGACAGATTTTTTTTTCTGTTTACTATGGGCACGCAATTCCTCCAAAGGGGGCAGTAGTCAGCCCTATCCCTAACTGGTTTTAACAAATCAAAAATGGAAAAATTGGGCGTGCAAAATTATTCAGCCCCCTTTTAAGTTAACCTGTTACTCCAACCCCTACTTTTTCGAACATTCTGTTAAAAATCGAGCAACATTTCAGCGCCCTGCTGCTCATGCCAGGAATATAGTATATGCATATGATTCGTATGTGTGGATAGAAAACACTCAGACGTTTATAAAACTGGTTAAATCACGGCTGTGACTATAACAGAACGTGCGTTTCATCGAAAAGCGCAGGAAAATCTGATCACTGAAAATTGGAAAATATATCAATGCGCCACTTGCATGTATTGTCTATGGGAAAGCAAATTACCTGGAGCCGAGATTGCAATTCCTACAGCTTCCACACGATGTCAACAGTCTTGTCATTTGCCTAGGCTTTGTTTCTTGGTCAAACGAAGAAGAGACAGCCCATTTCTTCAGGTCTCGGACCGGATATTTTGGTTGAGATTTACCCGGACATTATTTCCAGACGTACCCCTATAGAATATACATTGCCTCGTGAATAATTTGATCGCTAATTAACGTTTACTAATACCTAAAGTTGCATTACAAAAGTATTTCGAAGTGTTTTGTGAAAGTTTATCGTCGACTTTTTTTAATTAAAAAAAAATGACGTTACAAGACGTTATTTTTTTCCGTTTATCACACAGTCTTCATAGATCGATATCTAGGCTATATATGGACTGATTTAATGGAAAAAAAGACCCAATAGTGATTATGGGACATCTAGGAGTGCCAACAAAGAAGATGGTCAAAGGTAATGAATGTTTTATATTTTATTTGTGCGGTTTGTGTAGCGCAGACTATGCTAATTATTTTGTTTACGTCCCCTGTGGGTCTTTTAGGGTGTTACATGCTATCAGATAATAGCTTCTCATGCTTTCGCCGAAAAGCATTTTAAAAATCTGACTTGTTGCCTGGATTCACAACGAGTGTAGCTTTAATTCAATACCCTGCATGTGTATTTTAATGAATGTTTGAGTTTTAACTAATACTATTAGCATTTAGCGTAGTGCATTTGCATTTCCAGATGTCTAGATGGGACGCCTGCGTGTCAGGTAGGAGCAAGAGGTTAATACTTTGTAGTGCCACCTTTTGCTGCGATTACAGCTGTAAGTCGCTTGGGGTATGTCTCTATCAGTTTTGCACATCGAGAGACTGAAATTTTTTCCCATTCCTCCTTGCAAAACAGCTCGAGCTCAGTGAGGTTGGATGAAGAGCATTTGTGAACAGCAGTTTTCAGTTCTTTCCACAGATTCTCGATTGGATTCAGGTCTGGACTTTGACTTGGCCATTCTAACACCTGGATATGTTTATTTTTGAACCATTCCATTGTAGATTTTGCTTTATGTTTTGGATCATTGATTGTTGGAAGACAAATCTCCGTCCCAGTCTCAGGTCTTTTGCAGACTCCATCAGGTTTTCTTCCAGAATGGTCCTGTATTTGGCTCCATCCATCTTCCCATCAATTTTAACCATCTTCCCTGTCCCTGCTGAAGAAAAGCAGGCCCAAACCATGATGCTGCCACCACCATGTTTGACAGTGGGGATGGTGTGTTCAGGGTGATGCGCTGTGTTGCTTTTACGCCAAACATATCATTTTGCATTGTTGCCAAAAAGTTCAATTTTGGTTTCATCTGACCAGAGCACCTTCTTCCACATGTTTGGTGTGTCTCCCAGGTGGCTTGTGGCAAACTTTAAACAACACTTTTTATGGATATCTTTAAGAAATGGCTTTCTTCTTGCCACTCTTCCATAAAGGCCAGATTTGTGCAATATACGACTGAATGTTGTCCTATGGACAGAGTCTCCCACCTCAGCTGTAGATCTCTGCAGTTCATCCAGAGTGATCATAGGCCTCGTGGCTGCATCTCTGGTCAGTCTTCTCCTTGTATGAGCTGAAAGTTTAGAGGGACGGCCAGGTCTTGGTAGATTTGCAGTGGTCTGATACTCCTTCCATTTCAATATTATCGCTTGCACAGTGCTCCTTGGGATGTTTAAAGCTTGGGAAATCTTTTTGTATCCAAATCCGGCTTTACACTTCTTCACAACAGTATCTCGGACCTGCCTGGTGTGTTCCTTGTTCTTCATGATGCTCTCTGCGCTTTTAATGGACCTATCACAGATTATCACAGTGCAGGTGCATTTATACGGAGACTTGATTACACACAGGTGGATTGTATTTACATCATTAGTAATTTAGGTCAACATTGGATCATTCAGAGATCCTCACTGAACTTCTGGAGAGAGTTTGCTGCACTGAAAGTAAAGGGGCTGAATAATTTTGCACGCCCAATTTTTCAGTTTTTGATTTGTTAAAAAAGTTTGAAATATCCAATAAATGTCGTTCCACTTCATGATTGTGTCCCACTTGTTGTTGATTCTTCACAAAAAATACAGTTTTATATCTTTATGTTTGAAGCCTGAAATGTGGCAAAAGGTTGCAAAGTTCAAGGGGGCCGAATACTTTCGCAAGGCACTGTACATTAAGTTACTTACAATGTGTCGGCCAATACCCCAAGGATAATGTACATTTGATGCAGCATTATGACAACTCAGCAACACAATGGTAGGGATTAACTGAGTTGGTTTTGGGTCATTGGTAAGTAATTGTCTCAACGCAGCCTTGAAATGCGTGGACAGAGTCCAGGAGACAAGATGATTTGGATTGACTCCGTCATTCCTGTAGAGTATCTTCTGTTTCCAGAAGGTGTCAAAGTTATCGTTCACACCCGCAGCCCAACGATGGTACTGGACCTGAAATTATTGGCTGCTTTTTGGAATCTTTCAGCGCTAGAATCAGTTCTTTAAAATCAATTTTCAGAAGTTCCGAGCTAGCCCTCCTGATGTTTTTTGACCCCACATGACCCCACATGGACTGGTATCGAGGTCCTGAATAGGTGTAGGTGTGTGTGTGTGTTCACCATGTCTGTTAATTTTTCTCCCCCAGGCGGACATCCATCTCTGGGAACTGGAAGAGCAACACAGGATCAGCCATGCTGGAACAGGTGGCCATGACAGACAAGTGAGTCGCATCGGTCTGACTAATATTACAAGCAAGGTAGGGGTTAGGGTTATAGGTAGGGGTTAGGTTTAACAACTACTCATTCACCTTCTCATTATTTGTACTATTTTCTACATTGTAGAGGGTTAATGGTAGTGGTTAGGGTTAGGGTTAGGGTTATAGGTAAGGGTTAGGTTTAGGTTTATATTCATGAGTTAGGGTTATAGAGAGGAGTTAGTATTATATGCAGGGGTTAGGCTTAATGGTAGGGGTTAGGGTTATAGGTAAGGTTTAGGTTTAGGTTTATAGATATGTTTTAGGGTTATAGGGAGAGGTTAGGGTAATAGGTTAGGGTTATATGTAGGGGTTATAGGTAGTGGTTTGGTTTATATGTATGTAGGGTTAAGGGTTATAGGTAGGGGTTAGGGTTAGGGTTATAGGTAAGGGTTAGGGTTATATGTAGGGGTTATAAGTAGTGGTTAGGTTAATGATAAGGGTTAGGGTTATAGGTAAGGGTTAAGTTTAGGTTTATATTGATGAGTTAGGGTTATAGGGAGGGGTTAGGGTTATATGTAGGGGTTAGGGATATAGGTATGTAGGGTTAAGGGTTATAGGTAGGGGTTAGGGTTATAGGTAGGGGATAGAGTTATAGGTAGGGGTTAGGGTTATTGGTCTGGGTTACAGTTGGTTATAGGGAGGGGCTAGAGTTATAGGGAGGGGTTATGGTTATAGGAAAGGGTAGGGGTTAGGGTTATAGGGAGGGGTTAGGGTTATATGTAGGTGTTATGGTTATGGGGAGGGGAGGGGTTATGGTTATAGGTAGGCGTTAGGGTTATATGTAGGTGTTATGGTTTTGGTAGGGTTAGGGTTATAGGGAGCTGTTGGGGTTATAGGGAGGGGTTAGGGTTATAGGGAGGGGTTATGGTTATAGGGAGGGGTTATGGTTATAGGTAGGGGTTAGGGTTATATGTAGGTGTTATGGTTTTGGTAGGGTTAGGGTTACAGGTAGGGGTTAGGGTTAGGGTTGTAGGTAGGGGTTAGGGTTATAGGTAGTGTTAGGGTTCTAGGGAGGGGTTATGGTTATAGGTAGGGGTTAGGGTTATAGGTAGAGGGTTATGGTTTTGGTAGGGGTTAGGGTTATAGGTTAGGGTTTTGGTAGGGGTTAGGTTTAGGGTTGTTCATGGTAGGGGTTATGGTTATAGGTTGGGGTTAGGGTTAGGGTTATAGGTAGGGTTTAGGGTTAAGGTAGTGTTAGGGTTATAGGGAGGGTTAGGGTTATAGGTAGGGGTTAGGCTTATAGGGGGTTAGGTTTATAGGGGGTTAGGGTTATAGGCAGGTGTTAGGGTTATAGGTAGGGGTTATGGTTATGGTTATAGGCTAGGGTTAGGGTTATGGGGGGGTTAGGGTTATATAGGGGTTAGGGTTATAGGTAGGGGTTATGGTTATATGGGGGTTAGGGTTATAGGTAGTAGGGGTTATGGTTATAGGAGGGATTAGGTTATAGGGGGGTTAGGGTTATAGGTAGGGGTTAGGGTTATAGGGGGTTATGGTTATAGGTATTGCGGTTATGGTTATAGGGGGTTAGGGTTATAGGTAGGGGTTAGGGTTAGGGTTAGGGTTAGGGTTATAGGTTAGGTTTAGGGTTGTAGGTAGGGGTTATGGTTATAGGTAGGGGTTAGGGTTAGGGTTATAGGTAGGGGTTAGGGTTATAGGTAGTGTTAGGGTTATAGGGAGGGGTTAGGGTTATAGGTAGGGGTTAGGTTATAGGGGGGGTTAGGTTTATAGGGGGTTAGGGTTATAGGCAGGTGTTAGGGTTATAGGTAGGGGTTATGGTTATGGTTATAGGGGGTTAGGGTTATGGGGGGTTAGGGTTATAAGGGGGTTAGGGTTATAGGTAGGGGTTATGGTTATAGGGGGTTAGGGTTATAGGTAGGGGTTATGGTTATAGGTAGCGGTTATGGTTATAGGGGGGTTAGGGTTATAGGTAGAGGTTTTGGTAGGGGTTAGGGTTATAGGTAGTGTTAGGTTTATAGGTAGGGGTTATGGTTATAGGTAGGGGTTAGGGTTATAGGTAGGGGTTATGGTTATAGGTAGGGGTTATGGTTATAGGTAGTGTTAGGGTTATAGGGAGGGTTAGGGTCATAGGGAGGGGTTAGGGTTCATGGTAGGGGTCAGGGTCAGGGTTATGGGGAGGGGTTACGATTATAGGGAGGGGTTAGGGTTAATGGTAGGGAATTAGGGTTATAGATAGGGGTTATGGTTATATGTAGGGGTTAGGGTTATAGTGAGGGGTTATGGTTATAGGGAGGGATTAGGGTTACAGGGAGGGGTTTGGGTTATATGTAGGGGTTAGGGTTATATGTAGGGGTCAGGGTTATAGTGAGAGGTTATGGTTATTGGGAGGGATTTGGGTTATATGTAGGGGTTAGGGTTATATGTAGGGGTCAGGGTTATAGTGAGGGGTTATGGTTATTGGGAGGGATTAGGGTTATAGGGAGGGGTTAGGGTTATAGGTAGGGGTTATGGTTATAGGTAGGGTTTATGGTTATAGGTAGGGGTTAGGGTTATAGGTAGAGGTTATGGTTTTGGTAGGGGTTAGGGTTAGGGTTAGGGTTCATGGTAGGGGTTAGGTTTAGGGTTGTAGGTAGGGGTTATGGTTATAGGTAGGGGTTAGGGTTAGGGTTATAGGTAGGGGTTAGGGTTATAGGTAGTGTTAGGGTTATAGGGAGGGGTTAGGGTTATAGGTAGGGGTTAGGCTTATGGGGGGTTAGGTTTATAGGGGGGTTAGGGTTATAGGCAGGTGTTAGGGTTATAGGTAGGGGTTATGGTTATGGTTATAGGCAGGGGTTAGGGTTATGGGGGGTTAGGGTTATAAGGGGGTTAGGGTTATAGGTAGGGGTTATGGTTATAGGTAGGGGTTATGGTTATAGGGGGGTTAGGGTTATAGGTAGGGGTTATGGTTATAGGTAGCGGTTATGGTTATAGGGGGGTTAGGGTTATAGGTAGGGGTTAGGGTTATAGGTAGGGGTTATGGTTATAGGGGGTTTAGGGTTATAGGTAGGGGTTAGGGTTATAGGTAGAGGTTTTGGTAGGGGTTAGGGTTAGGTTTAGGGTTCATGGTAGGGGTTAGCTTTAGGGTTGTAGGTAGGGATAAGGGTTATAGGTAGGGGTTAGGGTTAGGGTTATAGGTAGGGGTTAGGGTTATAGGTGGTGTTAGGGTTGTAGGTAGGGGTTATGGTCAAAGGTAGGGGTTATGGTTAAAGGTAGGGGTTAGTGTTATAGCTAGTGTTAGGGTTATAGGTATTGTTAGGGTTATAGTGGGGGTTAGGGTTATAGGTAGGGGTTATGGTTATAGGTAGGGGTTAGGGTTATAGGTATTGTTAGGGTTATAGGGAGGGGTTAGGGTTATAGGGAGGGGTTAGGGTTATAGGGAGGGGTTAGGGTTATAGGTAGGGGTTAGGCTTATAGGGGGGTTAGGGTTATAGGTAGGTGTTAGGGTTATAGGTAGGGGTTATGGTTATAGGTAGGGGTTAGAGTTATGGGGGGTTAGGGTTATAGGTAGGGGTTAGGGTTATAGGTATTGTTAGGGTTATAGGGGGGTTAGGCTTATAGGGGGGTTAGGGTTATAGGTAGGTGTTAGGGTTATAGGTAGGGGTTATGGTTATAGGTAGGGGTTAGAGTTATGGGGGGTTAGGGTTATAGGTAGGGGTTAGGGTTATAGGTATTGTTAGGGTTATAGGGGGGGTTAGGGTTATAGGTAGGGGTTAGGGTTATAGGTAGGGTTAGGGTTATAGGTAGGGGTTAGGGTTATAGGTAGGGTTCAGGGTTATAGTGAGAGGTTATGGTTATTGGGAGGGATTTGGGTTATATGCAGGGGTTAGGGTTATATGTAGGGGTCAGGGTTATAGTGAGGGGTTATGGTTATTGGGAGGGATTAGGGTTATAGGGAGGGGTTGGGGTTATAGGGAGGGGTTTGGGTTATATGTAGGGGTTAGGGTTATATGTAGGATTCAGGGTTATAGTGAGAGGTTATGGTTATTGAGAGGGATTTGGGTTATATGTAGGGGTTAGGGTTATATGTAGGGGTCAGGGTTATAGTGAGGGGTTATGGTTATTGGGAGGGATTAGGGTTATAGGGAGGGGTTGGGGTTATAGGGAGGGGTTTGGGTTATATGTAGGGGTTAGGGTTATATGTAGGGTTCAGGGTTATAGTGAGAGGTTATGGTTATTGGGAGGGATTTGGGTTATATGTAGGGGTTAGGGTTATATGTAGGGATTAGGGTTATAGGGAGGGGTTGGGGTTATAGGGAGAGGCTAGAGTTAATGTTAGGGGTTAGGGTTATAGGTATATGTAGGGGTTACGGTTTTATCAACTCTACTCTTCACTGAACAAGTCAATTATAGACAATGCTAGCAACACCACTCTACTCCTTTTAAAGATTCCCAATACAGAGAGATTTGCATTTCCCTCAAATCCTGGATTTTGTGGAACGTGTTCTGTCCAGAGTGGTTCTGAGTAGATCACGCAAGCAGACGTTGGCCAAGCTGCTCTACTCTGCCTGCCTCCTCCCCAAGAAGCCAACCTCCTCTTTGTCTGAAGCCGGCAGACTTGAATAATGATATGGCTTCTTGTTATTCGAGGAAATACTTTGTGAGACTATATAGCCTGCAGATACAGTACAGTCGGTGTGGAGTCGCCTCAGTTTGGTTGAGTCTAATGGGTCTCATCAGTCACTGTAGCTCATCTTAGAGTTGTAGGCTCACTGGAGGGCCTGTAGTCCACATGCTGTAATTGAGGTGGTTCAGTGAACCTGGTTGGTTACACTGACCTGGTTGGTTACATTGACATTGTGATGTCTCTCTTCTGTCAGGAACAAGGTCAAATCAAATCAAATTTATTTATATAGCCCTTCGTACATCAGCTGATATCTCAAAGTGCTGTACAGAAACCCAGCCTAAAACCCCAAACAGCAAACAATGCAGGTGTAAAAGCACGGTGGCTAGGAAAAACTCCCTAGAAAGGCCAAAACCTAGGAAGAAACCTAGAGAGGAACCGGGCTATGTGGGGTGGCCAGTCCTCTTCTGGCTGTGCCGGGTAGAGATTATAACAGAACATGACCAAGATGTTCAAATGTTCATAAATGACCAGCATGGTCAAATAACAATAAGGCAGAACAGTTGAAACTGGAGCAGCAGCACAGTCAGGTGGACTGGGGACAGCAAGGAGCCATCATGTCAGGTAGTCCTGGGGCACGGTCCTAGGGCTCAGGTCCTCCTCCGAGAGAAAGAAAGAGAGAATTAGAGAGAGCATATGTGGGGTGGCCAGTCCTCTTCTGGCTGTGCCGGGTGGAGATTATAACAGAACGTGGCCAAGATGTTCAAATGTTCATAAATGACCAGCATGGTTGAATAATAGTAAGGCAGAACAGTTGAAACTGGAGCAGGAGCATGGCCAGGTGGACTGGGGACAGCAAGGAGTCCTCATGTCAGGTAGTCCTGGGACATGGTCCTAGGGCCCAGGCCAGTTGAAACTGGAGCAGCAGCATGGCCAGGTGGACTGGGGACAGCAAGGAGTCATCATGTCAGGTAGTCCTGGGGCATGGTCCTAGGGCTCAGGTCCTCCGAGAGAGAGAAAGAAAGAGAGAAGGAGAGAATTAGAGAACGCACACTTAGATTCACACAGGACACCTGAATAGGACAGGAGAAGTACTCCAGATAAACAAACTGACCCTAGCCCCCCGACACATAAACTACTGCAGCATAAATACTGGAGGCTGAGACAGGAGGGGTCAGGAGACACTGTGGCTGTCTCTCACAAGGTGTGGTTGTCTTTAGCTCTGTGGGCTAACCCTGTCTCTCTCGGGAACAAGCTGTGGTTGTCTTTAGCTCTGTGGGCTAACCCAGTCTCTCTCAGGAAAATCTGTGGTTGTATTTAACTCTGTGGGCTAACTATGTCTCTCTCGGGAACAAGCTGTGGTTGTCTTTAACTCTGTGGGCTAACCCTGTCTCTCTCGGGAACAAGCTGTGCAAGCTGTGGTTGACTTTAGCTCTGTGGGCTAACCCTGTCTCTCTCAGGAACAAGCTGTGGTTGTCTTTAGCTCTGTGGGCTAACCCTGTCTCTCTCAGGAACAAGCTGTGGTTGTCTTTAGCTCTGTGGGCTAACCCTGTCTCTCAGGAACAAGCTGTGGTTGTCTTTAATTCCTGTGGGCTAACCCTTCTCTGTGGTTGTCTTTAGCTCTGTGGGCTAACCCTGTCTCTCAGGAACAAGCTGTGGTTGTCTTTAATTCCTGTGGGTCGGAAACAAGCTGTGGTTGACTTTAGCTCTATGGGGTAACCCCGTCTCTCCTGACAGGTACAAACAGTGGGTGGACATCTGCTCAGAGATCTTTGGAGGTCTTGAGATCTGTGCAGTCAAAGCCATCTGTGGAAAGGATGGGAAGGACTACATTACTGAGGTATGCTCTGATCTCTATAATATTGTCATTAAGATCCCATCAATTACCTGATATGTTACACATTATATTTGTCTGTGGTGGTGGTCAGTAGAGCAATGAAGAGTTATGTAGTTCATTTTAGCTTGTATGTAATTGTTTAAAGTGTTTTTCCGTCTAAGTAGGTTTGGTATCAGGCTGACAGTAGCGCTGACAGTAGGTCTAGTAGTAGGGCTGATAGTGGGACTAGTAGAGGTCGTTGGGCTGATAGTAGGTCCGGTAGTAGGGATGTTAGTGTTGATAGTGGGGCTACTAGAGGTAGTAGGGCTGAGAGTTGTAGTCGGGCTGACAGTAGGGCCGACAGTTGGGCTGACGGTAGGTCTGGTAGTAGGGCTGATAGTGGGGTGAGTAGAGGTAGTAGGGCTGATAGTGGGACTAGTAGAGGTAGTAGGGCTGATAGTGGGTTTAGTAGAGGTAGTAGGGATGATAGTGGGGTTAGTAGAGGTAGCAGGGCTGATAGTGGGGCTAGTAGAGGTAGTAGGTCTGATAGTGGGGTTAGTAGAGGTAGTAGGGCTGATAGTTGGACTAGTAGAGGTAGTTGAGATGATAGTGAGACTAGTAGAGGTAGTAGTGCCGATAGTATGGTTAATAGAGGTAGTAGCGCTGATAGTGGGGTTAGTAGAGGGAGTAGAGCTGATAGTGGGGCTAGTAGAGGTAGTAGGGTTGATAGTGGGGTTAGTAGAGGTAGCAGGGCTGATAGTGGGGCTAGTAGAGGTAGTAGGGCTGATAGTGGGGCTAGTAGAGGTAGTAGAGCGGATAGTGGGGCTAGTAGAGGTAGTAGGGCTGATAGTGGGGTTAGACAGATTGGAGTCTTTTCATTGTCATCTCTTTACAGCAATAGTATTTTGCTTTCAAAACTTTTTTCTGCGATTGTATTTTAAAATATTGTGATATCCCTGGCTGGGTCTCTTTTCTTTTCACTGACAGTCGTAACTCAAAAATCATCTATTTGGTATTTGCTGCACATGCTGCCCAAACTGCGGGCCCTTCTGACTGTAGGCTATACAATTTAAACAATCCACAACAAATAAATAAATAAAAGAAGCTAATAATCCTCTGTGGCCAAATCATGCTTTCTTTCTGGTGTAGTAGCCTATTTTTAATCATTTTATTTATTTCGGTATAGACTGCAGTAAGCTAATTAGGCTATACCATATTAGTTCAATGTACTTTAGGGAAAGCTTAGCTTCCCTGGCCTTTTGGCCTTATGGACTATACCTTTTCATGTAGCAAAAACACAACCTGTCATGATGATAATTGTCAAACAATCATTAAAAAAAGGACATCCTGAAGACCTACCCGTTCTCTCAACAACAAAAAAATCCATCATCCAAACCCCAACAGTGCATTGTGTACCTACAATTTGATGAATGGAAAGAGACATCTGTTATAAAACACCTAGTGTATTGTAATGACATTCTGCGATTGTCATTAGGCTTAAGCCTGTAGAATTAATTGATGCTTCCACTATTGTCTGCTTGCTCCTCTGTCTCGTAATTGTGATAGGCTCATATTTTTCGAGTACAGCATACCCCCGCTATTAATTTCTCTGGACTCCATAATACCCCACTATTTATTCTGCCGGACTCCATAGTACCTGCACTAGTTATTTTCCGGGACTCGATTGTACCCCCACAAGTTATTTTGCTGGACTCCATAGTACCCCCACTAGTTATTTTGCTGGACTCCATAGTGCCCCCACTAGTTATTTTGCAGACTCCATAGTACCCCCACTATTAATTTAGCTGGACTCCATAGTACCCCCGCTATTCATTTTGCTGGACTGCCTAGTACCCCCACTATTAATTTTGCTGGACTACATAGCACCCCCCCTAGTTATTTTGCTGGACTCCATAGTACCCCCACTATTTATTCTGCCGGACTCCATAGTACCCCCACTATTTATTCTGCCAGACTCCATAGTACCCCCACTAGTTATTTTGCTGGACTCCATAGTACCCCCACTAGTTATTTTGCTGGACTCCATAGTACCCCCACTAGTTATTTTGCTGGACTCCATAGTACCCTAAATATTTATTCTGCCGGACTCCATAGTACCCCACTATTTATTCTGCCGGACTCCATAGTACCCGCACTAGTTATTTTCCTGGACTCGATTGTACCGACACTAGTTATTTTGCAGACTCCATAGTACCCCCACTATTAATTTTGCTTTTGCTATTAATTTCACTGGACTACTATTAATTTTGCTGGAGCACCCCCCTAGTTATTTTGCTGACTCCATAGTACCCCCAATATTTATTTTGCTGGACTCCATAGTACCCCCACTATTTATTTTGCTGGACTCCATAGTACCCCCACTAGTTATTTTGCTGGACTCCATAGTACCCCCACTAGTTATTTTGCTGGACTCCATAGTACCCCCACTAGTTATTTTGCTGGACTCCATAGTACCCTAAATATTTATTTTGCTGGACTCCATAGTACCCCACTATTTATTTTGCTGGACTCCATAGTACCCCCCCACTAGTTATTTTTCTGGACTCCATAGTACCCCCACTAGTTATTTTGCTGGACTCCATAGTACACTAGTTATTTTTGCAGACTCCATAGTACCCCCACTAGTTATTTTGCTGGACTCCATAGTACCCCCACTATTTATTTCACTGGACTCCTAATACCCCCACTATTTAATTTTGCTGGACTCCATAGCACCCCCACTAGTTATTTTGCTGAAATCCATAGTACCCCAATATTTATTTTGCTGTACAACATAGTACCCCCACTAGTTATTTTGCTGGTCTCCATAGTACCCCCACTAGTTATTTTGCTGGACTCCATAGTACCCCCACTATTTATTTTGCTGGACTCCATAGTACCCCCACTATTTATTTTGCTGGACTCCATAGTACCCCCACTAGTTATTTTGCTGGACTCCATAGTACCCCCACTATTTATTTTGCTGGACTCCATAAGTACCCCCACTATTTATTTTTGCTGGACTCCATAGTACCCCCACTAGTTATTTTGCTGGACTCCATAGTACACCCACTAATTATTTTGCTGGACTCCATGCTGGACTCCATAGTACCCCCACTAGTTATTTTGCTGTACTCCATAGTACCCCCACTATTTATTTTGCTGGACTCCATAATACCCCCACTATTTATTTTTGCTGGACTCCATAGTACCCCCACTAGTTATTTTGCTGGACTCCATAGTACCCCCACTAATTATTTTGCTGGACTCCATGCTGGACTCCATAGTACCCCCACTGGTTATTTTGCTGGACTCCATAATACTCCCACTATTTATTCTGCCGGACTCCATGGTACCCTACTATTTATTCTGCCGGACTCCATAGTACCCCCACTAGTTATTAGGCTGGACTCCATAGTACCCCCACTAGTTATTTTGCTGGACTCCATGCTGGACTCCATAGTACCCCCACTAGTTATTTTGCTGGACTCCATAGTACCCCCACTAGTTATTTTGCTGGACTCCATAGTACCCCCACTAGTTATTTTTCTGGACTCCATAGTACCCCCACTAGTTATTTTGCTGGACTCCATAGTGCCCCCACTAGTTATTTTGCAGACTCCATAGTACCCCCACTATTAATTTAGCTGGACTCCATAGTACCCCCGCTATTCATTTTGCTGGACTGCCTAGTACCCCCACTATTAATTTTGCTGGACTACATAGCACCCCCCCTAGTTATTTTGCTGGACTCCATAGTAACCCCACTATTTATTCTGCCGGACTCCATAGTACCCCCACTATTTATTCTGCCAGACTCCATAGTACCCCCACTAGTTATTTTGCTGGACTCCATAGTACCCCCACTAGTTATTTTGCTGGACTCCATAGTACCCCAAATATTTATTCTGCCGGACTCCATAGTACCCCACTATTTATTCTGCCGGACTCCATAGTACCCGCACTATTTATTCTGCCAGACTCCATAGTACCCCCACTAGTTATTTTGCTGGACTCCATAGTACCCCCACTACTTATTTTGCTGGACTCCATAGTACCCCCACTAGTTATTTTGCTGGACTCCATAGTACCCCAAATATTTATTCTGCCGGACTCCATAGTACCCCACTATTTATTCTGCCGGACTCCATAGTACCCGCACTAGTTATTTTCCTGGACTCGATTGTACCGACACTAGTTATTTTGCAGACTCCATAGTACCTCCACTATTAATTTTGCTGGACTCCATAGTACCCCCGCTATTAATTTCACTGGACTCCCTTGTACCCCCACTATTAATTTTGCTGGACTCCGTGGCACCCCCGCTAGTTATTTTGCTGAAATCCATAGTACCCCCAATATTTATTTTGCTGTACAACATAGTACACCCACTAGTTATTTTGCTGGTCTCCATAGTACCCCCACTAGTTATTTTGCTGGACTCCATAGTACCCCCACTATTTATTTTGCTGGACTCCATAGTACCCCCACTATTTATTTTGCTGGACTCCATAGTACACCCACTAGTTATTTTGCTGGACTCCATAGTACCCCCACTAGTTATTTTGCTGGACTCCATGCTGGACTCCATAGTACCCCCACTAGTTATTTTGCTGGACTCCATAGTACTCCCAATATTTCTTCTGCCGGACTCCATGGTACCCTACTATTTATTCTTCCGGACTCCATAGTACCCCCACTAGTTATTTTGCTGGACTCCATAGTACCCCCACTAGTTATTTTGCTGACTCCATAGTACCCCCACTAGTTATTTTGCTGACTCCATGCTGGACTCCATAGTACCCCCACTAGTTATTTTGCTGGACTCCATAGTACCCCCACTAGTTATTTTGCTGGACTCCATAGTACCCCCACTATTTATTTTGCTGGACTCCATAGTACCCCCACTAGTTATTTTGCTGGACTCCATGCTGGACTCCATAGTACCCCCACTAGTTATTTTGCTGGACTCCATAGTACCCCCACTATTTATTCTGCCGGACTCCTTGGTACCCTACTATTTGTTCTGCCGGACTCCATAGTACCCCCACTAGTTATTTTGCTGGACTCCATAGTACCCCCACTAGTTATTTTGCTGGACATGCTTGACTCCATAGTACCCCCACTAGTTATTTTGCTGGACTCCATAGTACCCCCACTATTTATTTTGCTGGACTCCATAGTACCCCCACTATTTATTTTGCTGGACCCCATAGTACACCCACTAGTTATTTTGCTGGACTCCATATTACCCCCACTATTTATTTTGCTGGACTCCATAGTACCCCCACTAGTTATTTTGCTGGACTCCATGCTGGACTCCATAGTACCCCCACTAGTTATTTTGCTGGACTCCATAGTACCCCCACTATTTATTTTGCTGGTACCCTACTATTTGTTCTGCCGGACTCCATAGTACCCCCACTAGTTATTTTGCTGGACTCCATAGTACCCCCACTAGTTATTTTGCTGGACTCCATAGTACCCCCACTAGTTATTTTGCTGGACTCCATGCTGGACTCCATAGTACCCCCACTAGTTATTTTGCTGGACTCCATAGTACCCCCACTATTTATTTTGCTGGACTCCATGGCACCCCCACTAGTTATTTTGCTGGACCACATAGTACCCCCACTAGTTATTTTGCTGGACTCCATAGTACCCCCACTATTTATTTTGCTGGACTCCATAGTACCCCCACTATTTATTTTGCTGGACCCCATAGTACACCCACTAGTTATTTTGCTGGACTCCATATTACCCCCACTGGTTATTTTGCCGGACTCCATAGTACCCCCATTAGTTATTTTGCTGGAAACCATAGTACCCCCA
Source organism: Oncorhynchus gorbuscha (assembly GCF_021184085.1). Taxonomy (NCBI): domain Eukaryota; kingdom Metazoa; phylum Chordata; class Actinopteri; order Salmoniformes; family Salmonidae; genus Oncorhynchus; species Oncorhynchus gorbuscha. The sequence continues at coordinate 83,208,980 of NC_060190.1, forward strand.
CTAGTCATTTTGCCGTACTCCATAGTACACCCACTATTTATTCTGTCGGACTCCATGGTACCCTACTATTTATTCTGCAGGACTCCACAGTACCCGCACTAGTTATTTTGCTGGACTCCATGCTGGACTCCATAGTACCCCCACTAGTTATTTTGCTGGACTCCATGCTGGACTCCATAGTACCCCCACTATTTATTTTGCTGTACTCCATAGTACCCCCACTACTTATTTTGCTGTACTCCATAGTACCCCCACTAGTTATTTTGCTGGTCTCCATAGTACCCCCACTAGTTATTTTGCTGGACTCCATAGTACCCCCACTATTTATTTTGCTGGACTCCATAATACCCCCACTATTTATTTTGCTGGACTCCATAGTACCCCCACTAGTTATTTTGCTGGACTCCATAGTACCCCCACTAATTATTTTGCTGGACTCCATGCTGGACTCCATAGTACCCCCACTAGTTATTTTGCTGGACTCCATAGTACTCCCACTATTTCTTCTGCCGGACTCCATGGTACCCTACTATTTATTCTGCCGGACTCCATAGTACCCCCACTAGTTATTTTGCTGGACTCCATAGTACCCCCACTAGTTATTTTGCTTGACTCCATAGTACCCCCACTAGTTATTTTGCTGGACTCCATGCTGGACTCCATAGTACCCCCACTAGTTATTTTGCTGGACTCCATAGTACCCCCACTAGTTATTTTGCTGGACTACATAGTACCCCCACTAGTTATTTTGCTGGACTCCATAGTACCCCCACTATTTATTTTGCTGGACTCCATAGTACCCCCACTAGTTATTTTGCTGGACTCCATAGTACCCCCACTAGTTATTTTGCTGGACTCCATGCTGGACTCCATAGTACCCCCACTAGTTATTTTGCTGGACTCCATAGTACCCCCACTATTTATTCTGCCGGACTCCATGCTACCCTACTATTTATTCTGCCGGACTCCACAGTACCCGCACTAGTTATTTTGCTGGACTCCATGCTGGACTCCATAGTACCCCCACTAGTTATTTTGCTGGACTCCATAGTACCCCCACTAGTTATTTTGCTGGACTCCATGCTGGACTCCATAGTATCCCCACTAGTTATTTTGCTGGACTCCATAGTACCCCCACTAGTTATTTTGCTGGACCACATAGTACCCCCACTAGTTATTTTGCTGGACTCCATAGTACCCCCACTATTTATTTTGCTGGACTCCATAGTACCCCCACTATTTATTTTGCTGGACCCCATAGTACACCCACTAGTTATTTTGCTGGACTCCATATTACCCCCACTGGTTATTTTGCCGGACTCCATAGTACCCCCATTAGTTATTTTGCTGGAAACCATAGTACCCCCACTAGTCATTTTGCCGTACTCCATAGTACACCCACTATTTATTCTGTCGGACTCCATGGTACCCTACTATTTATTCTGCAGGACTCCACAGTACCCGCACTAGTCATTTTGCTGGACTCCATGCTGGACTCCATAGTACCCCCACTAGTTATTTTGCTGGACTCCATGCTGGACTCCATAGTACCCCCACTATTTATTTTGCTGTACTCCATAGTACCCCCACTAGTTATTTTGCTGTACTCCATAGTACCCCCACTAGTTATTTTGCTGGTCTCCATAGTACCCCCACTAGTTATTTTGCTGGACTCCATAGTACCCCCACTATTTATTTTGCTGGACTCCATAATACCCCCACTATTTATTTTGCTGGACTCCATAGTACCCCCACTAGTTATTTTGCTGGACTCCATAGTACCCCCACTAATTATTTTGCTGGACTCCATGCTGGACTCCATAGTACCCCCACTAGTTATTTTGCTGGACTCCATAGTACTCCCACTATTTATTCTGCCGGACTCCATGGTACCCTACTATTTATTCTGCCGGACTCCATAGTACCCCCACTAGTTATTTTGCTGGACTCCATAGTACCCCCACTAGTTATTTTGCTTGACTCCATAGTACGCCCACTAGTTATTTTGCTGGACTCCATGCTGGACTCCATAGTACCCCCACTAGTTATTTTGCTGGACTCCATAGTACCCCCACTAGTTATTTTGCTGGACTACATAGTACCCCCACTAGTTATTTTGCTGGACTCCATAGTACCCCCACTATTTATTTTGCTGGACTCCATAGTACCCCCACTAGTTATTTTGCTGGACTCCATAGTACCCCCACTAGTTATTTTGCTGGACTCCATGCTGGACTCCATAGTACCCCCACTAGTTATTTTGCTGGACTCCATAGTACCCCCACTATTTATTCTGCCGGACTCCATGCTACCCTACTATTTATTCTGCCGGACTCCACAGTACCCCCACTAGTTATGTTGCTGGACTCCATGACGGACTCCATGGTACCCCCACTAGTTATTTTGCTGGACTCCATAGTACCCCCACTAGTTATTTTGCTGGACTCCATGACGGACTCCATGGTACCCCCACTATTTATTCTGCCGAACTCCATAGTACCTCCACTAGTTATTTTTCTGGACTCCATAGTACCCCCACTAGTTATTTTGCTGGACTCCATAGTACCCCCACTATTAATTTTAATGGACTCCATGGCACCCCCACTAGTTATTTTGCTGGACTCCATAGTACCCCCACTATTAATTTTGCTGGACTCCATAGCACCCCCACTAGTTATTTTGCTGGACTCCATAGTACCCCCACTAGTTATTTTGCTGGACTCCATGCTGGACTCCATAGTACCCCCACTAATTATTTTGCTGGACTCCATAGTACCCCCACTAGTTATTTTGCTGGACTCCATAGTAACCCCACTAGGTATTTTGCTGTACTCCATAGTACCCCCACTAGTAATTTTTCCATACTCCATAGTACCCCCACTATTTATTCTGCCAGACTCCATAGTACCCCACTATTTATTCTGCCGGACTCCATAATACCCCCACTATTAATTTCGCTGGACTCCCTAGTACCCCCACTATTTATTTTGCTGGACTCCATAGTACCCCCACTAGTTATTTTGCTGGACTCCATAGTACCCCCACTAGTTATTTTGCTGGACTCCATAGTACCCCCGCTATTAATTTCGCTGGACTCCCTAGTACCCCCACTATTACTAGTTATTTTGCTGGACTCCATGCTGGACTCCATAGTACCCCCACTAGTTATTTTGCTGGACTCCATAGTACCCCCACTAGTTAATTTGCTGGACTCCATAGTACCCCCACTAGTTATTTTGCTGGACCCCATAGTACCCCCACTATTAATTTCGATGGACTCCCTAGTACCCCCACTAATTATTTTGCTGGACTCCATAGTACCCCCACTAGTTATTTTGCTGGACTCCATAGTACCCCGCTATTAATTTCGCTGGACTCCCTAGTACCCCCACTATTACTAGTTATTTTGCTGGACTCCATGCTGGACTCCATAGTACACCCACTAGTTATTTTGCTGGACTCCATAGTACCCCCACTAGGTATTTTGCTGGACTCTATAGTACCCCCACTAGGTATTTTCCTGGACTCTATAGTACCCCCACTAGTTATTTTGCTGGACTCCGTAGTACCCCCACTAGTTATTTTGCTGGACTCCACAGTACCCCACTAGTTATTTTGCTGGACTCCATAGTACTCCCACTATTTATTCTGCCGGACTCCATAATACCCCCACTATTAATTTCGCTGGACTCCCTAGTACCCCCACTATTTATTTTGCTGGACTCCATAGTACCCCCACTAGTTATTTTGCTGGACTCCATAGTACCCCCACTAGTTATTTTGCTGGACTCCATAGTACCCCCGCTATTAATTTCGCTGGACTCCCTAGTACCCCCACTATTACTAGTTATTTTGCTGGACTCCATGCTGGACTCCATAGTACCCCCACTAGTTATTTTGCTGGACTCCATAGTACCCCCACTAGTTATTTTGCTGGACTCCATAGTACCCCCACTAGTTATTTTGCTGGACCCCATAGTACCCCCACTATTAATTTCGATGGACTCCCTAGTACCCCCACTAATTATTTTGCTGGACTCCATAGTACCCCCACTAGTTATTTTGCTGGACTCCATAGTACCCCGCTATTAATTTCGCTGGACTCCCTAGTACCCCCACTATTACTAGTTATTTTGCTGGACTCCATGCTGGACTCCATAGTACACCCACTAGTTATTTTGCTGGACTCCATAGTACCCCCACTAGGTATTTTGCTGGACTCTATAGTACCCCCACTAGGTATTTTCCTGGACTCTATAGTACCCCCACTAGTTATTTTGCTGGACTCCGTAGTACCCCCACTAGTTATTTTGCTGGACTCCACAGTACCCCACTAGTTATTTTGCTGGACTCCATAGTACTCCCACTATTTATTCTGCCGGACTCCATGGTACCCTACTATTTATTCTGCCGGACTCCATAGTACCCCCACTAGTTATTTTGCTGGACTCCATAGTACCCCCACTAGTTATTTTGCTTGACTCCATAGTACGCCCACTAGTTATTTTGCTGGACTCCATGCTGGACTCCATAGTACCCCCACTAGTTATTTTGCTGGACTCCATAGTACCCCCACTAGTTATTTTGCTGGACTACATAGTACCCCCACTAGTTATTTTGCTGGACTCCATAGTACCCCCACTATTTATTTTGCTGGACTCCATAGTACCCCCACTAGTTATTTTGCTGGACTCCATAGTACCCCCACTAGTTATTTTGCTGGACTCCATGCTGGACTCCATAGTACCCCCACTAGTTATTTTGCTGGACTCCATAGTACCCCCACTATTTATTCTGCCGGACTCCATGCTACCCTACTATTTATTCTGCCGGACTCCACAGTACCCGCACTAGTTATTTTGCTGGACTCCATGCTGGACTCCATAGTACCCCCACTAGTTATTTTGCTGGACTCGGTGGTACCCCACTATTTATTCTGCCGGACTCCATAGTACCCCCACTATTTATTCTGCCGGACTCCTTAGTACCCCCACTAATTATTTTGCTGGACTCCATAGTACCCCGCTATTAATTTTGCTGGACTCCCTAGTACCCCCACTATTAATTTTGCTGGACTCCATGGTACCCCACTATTTATTCTGCCGGACTCCATAGTACCCCCACTAGTTATTCTGTTGGACTCCATAGTACCTCCACTAGTTATTTTGCTGGACTCCACAGTACCCCCACTAGTTATTTTGCTGGACTCCGTAGTACCCCCACTAGTTATTTTGCTGGACTCCACAGTACCCCACTAGTTATTTTGCTGAACTCCATAGTACCCCCGCTATTAATTTCGGTGGACTCTCTAGTACCCCCACTAGTTATTTTGCTGGACTCCATAGTACCCCCGCTATTAATTTCGCTGGACTCCCTAGTACCCCCACTATTACTAGTTATTTTGCTGGACTCCATGCTGGACTCCATAGTACCCCCACTAGTTATTTTGCTGGACTCCATAGTACCCCCGCTATTAATTTCGGTGGACTCCCTAGTACCCCCACTAGTTATTTTGCTGGACTCCATGGTACCCCACTATTTATTCTGTCGGACTCCATAGTACCTCACTAGTTATTTTTCTGGACTCCTTAGTACCCCCACTAATTATTTTGCTGGACTCCATAGTACCCCTGCTATTAATTTTGCTGGACTCCCTAGTACCCCCACTATTAATTTTGCTGGACTCCATGGTACCCCACTATTTATTCTGCCGGACTCCATAGTACCCCCACTAGTTATTCTGTTGGACTCCATAGTACCTCCACTAGTTATTTTCCTGGACTCCATAGTACCCCCACTAGTTATGTTGCTGGACTCCATGACGGACTCCATGGTACCCCCACTAGTTATTTTGCTGGACTCCATAGTACCCCCACTAGTTATTTTGCTGGACTCCATAGTACCCCCACTAGGTATTTTGCTGGACTCCATAGTACCCCCACTAGTAATTTTTCCATACTCCATAGTACCCCCACTATTTATTCTGCCAGACTCCATAGTACCCCACTATTTATTCTGCCGGACTCCATAATACCCCCACTATTAATTTCGCTGGACTCCATAGTACCCCCACTATTAATTTTGCTGGACTCCATAGCACCCCCACTAGTTATTTTGCTGGACTCCATATTACCCCCACTACTTATTTTGCTGGACTCCATAGTACCCCCACTATTTATTCTGCCGGATTCCATGGTACCCCACCATTTAATCTCCCGGCCTCCATAGTACCCCCACTAGTTATTTTGCTGAACTCCATAGTACCCCCACTAGATATTTTGCTGGACTCCATAGTACCACCACTAGTTATTTTGCTGGACTCAATATAGGACCCCCACTATTAATTTCACTGGACTCCCTAGTACCCCCACTATTAATTTTAATGGACTCCATGGCACCCCCACTATTAATTTTAATGGACTCCATGGCACCCCCACTAGTTATTTTGCTGGACTCCGTAGTACCCCCACTAGTTATTTTGCTGGACTCCATAGTACCCTCACTAGTTATTCTGCCGAACTCCATAGTACCCCCACTAGTTATTCTGTCGGACTCCATAGTACATCCACTAGTTATTTTTCTGGACTCCATAGTACCCCCACTAATTATTTTGCTGGACTCCATGGTACCCCTGCTATTAATTTTGCTGGACTCCCTAGTACCCCCACTATTAATTTTGCTGGACTCCATGGTACCCCACTATTTATTCTGCCGGACTCCATAGTACCCCCAATAGTTATTCTGTCGGACTCCATAGTACCTCCACTAGTTATTTTCCTGGACACCACAGTACCCCCACTAGTTATTTTCCTGGACACCACAGTACCCCCACTATTAATTTCGATGGACTCCCTAGTACCCCCACTAATTATTTTGCTGGACTCCATAGTACCCCCACTAGTTATTTTGCTGGACTCCATAGTACCCCGCTATTAATTTCGCTGGACTCCTAGTACCCCCACTATTACTAGTTATTTTGCTGGACTCCATGCTGGACTCCATAGTACCCCACTAGTTATTTTGCTGGACTCCATAGTACCCCCACTAGTTATTTTGCTGGACTCCATAGTACCCCCACTAGTTATTTTGCTGGACTCCATAGTACCCCCACTATTAATTTTGATGGACTCCTAGTACCCCCACTAATTATTTTGCTGGACTCCATAGTACCCCCACTAGTTATTTTGCTGGACTCCATAGTACCCCGCTATTAATTTCGCTGGACTCCCTAGTACCCCCACTATTACTAGTTATTTTGCTGGACTCCATAGTACCCCCACTAGTTATTTTGCTGGACTCCATAGTACCCCCACTAGGTATTTTGCTGGACTCTATAGTACCCCCACTAGGTATTTTCTTGGACTCTATAGTACCCCCACTAGTTATTTTGCTTCTGGACTCCATAGTACCCCCACTAGTTATTTTGCTGGACTCCACAGTACCCCACTAGTTATTTTGCTGGACTCCATAGTACCCCGCTATTAATTTTGATGGACTCCCTAGTACCCCACTAGTTATTTTGCTGGACTCCATAGTACCCCCACTAGTTATTTTGCTGGACTCCATAGTACCCCCACTATTAATTTTGCTGAACTTCCTAGTACCCCCACTATTACTAGTTATTTTGCTGGACTCCATAGTACCCCCACTATTAATTTGCTGGACTCCATAGTACCCCCACTATTTATTTTGCTGGACTCCATAGTACCCCCACTAGTTATGTTGCTGGACTCCATGACGGACTCCATGGTACCCCCACTAGTTATTTTGCTGGACTCCATAGTACCCCCAAGTTATTTTGCTGGACTCCATGACGGACTCCATGGTACCCCCACTATTTATTCTGCCGAACTCCATAGTACCTCCACTAGTTATTTTTCTGGACTCCATAGTACCCCCACTAGTTATTTTGCTGGACTCCATAGTACCCCCACTATTAATTTTAATGGACTCCATGGCACCCCCACTAGTTATTTTGCTGGACTCCATAGTACCCCCACTATTAATTTTGCTGGACTCCATAGCACCCCCACTAGTTATTTTGCTGGACTCCATAGTACCCCCACTAGTTATTTTGCTGGACTCCATGCTGGACTCCATAGTACCCCCACTAATTATTTTGCTGGACTCCATAGTACCCCCACTAGTTATTTTGCTGGACTCCATAGTAACCCCACTAGGTATTTTGCTGTACTCCATAGTACCCCCACTAGTAATTTTTCCATACTCCATAGTACCCCCACTATTTATTCTGCCAGACTCCATAGTACCCCACTATTTATTCTGCCGGACTCCATAATACCCCCACTATTAATTTTGCTGGACTCCCTAGTACCCCCACTATTTATTTTGCTGGACTCCATAGTACCCCCACTAGTTATTTTGCTGGACTCCATAGTACGGTGGACTCCTAGTACCCCCACTAGTTATTTTGCTGGACTCCATAGTACCCCCGCTATTAATTTCGCTGGACTCCCTAGTACCCCCACTATTACTAGTTATTTTGCTGGACTCCATGCTGGACTCCATAGTACCCCCACTAGTTATTTTGCTGGACTCCATAGTACCCCCACTAGTTATTTTGCTGGACTCCATAGTACCCCCACTAGTTATTTTGCTGGACCCCATAGTACCCCCACTATTAATTTCGATGGACTCCCTAGTACCCCCACTAATTATTTTGCTGGACTCCATAGTACCCCCACTAGTTATTTTGCTGGACTCCATAGTACCCCCGCTATTAATTTCGCTGGACTCCCTAGTACCCCCACTATTACTAGTTATTTTGCTGGACTCCATGCTGGACTCCATAGTACACCCACTAGTTATTTTGCTGGACTCCATAGTACCCCCACTAGGTATTTTGCTGGACTCTATAGTACCCCCACTAGGTATTTTCCTGGACTCTATAGTACCCCCACTAGTTATTTTGCTGGACTCCGTAGTACCCCCACTAGTTATTTTGCTGGACTCCACAGTACCCCACTAGTTATTTTGCTGGACTCCATTGTACCCCCGCTATTAATTTCGATGGACTCCCTAGTACCCCACTAGTTATTTTGCTGGACTCCATAGTACCCCCACTAGTTATTTTGCTGGACTCCATAGTACCCCCGCTATTAATTTCGCTGAACTTCCTAGTACCCCCACTATTACTAGTTATTTTGCTGGACTCCATAGTACCCCCGCTATTAATTTCGCTGGACTCCCTAGTACCCCCACTATTTATTTTGCTGGACTCCATAGTACCCCCACTAGTTATGTTGCTGGACTCCATGACGGACTCCATGGTACCCCCACTAGTTATTTTGCTGGACTCCATAGTACCCCCACTAGTTATTTTGCTGGACTCCATGACGGACTCCATGGTACCCCCACTATTTATTCTGCCGAACTCCATAGTACCTCCACTAGTTATTTTTCTGGACTCCATAGTACCCCCACTAGTTATTTTGCTGGACTCCATAGTACCCCCACTATTAATTTTAATGGACTCCATGGCACCCCCACTAGTTATTTTGCTGGACTCCATAGTACCCCCACTATTAATTTTGCTGGACTCCATAGCACCCCCACTAGTTATTTTGCTGGACTCCATAGTACCCCCACTAGTTATTTTGCTGGACTCCATAGTAACCCCACTAGGTATTTTGCTGTACTCCATAGTACCCCCACTAGTAATTATTCCATACTCCATAGTACCCCCACTATTTATTCTGCCAGACTCCATAGTACCCCACTATTTATTCTGCCGGACTCCATAATACCCCCACTATTAATTTCGCTGGACTCCCTAGTACCCCCACTATTTATTTTGCTGGACTCCATAGTACCCCCACTAGTTATTTTGCTGGACTCCATAGTACCCCCACTAGTTATTTTGCTGGACTCCATAGTACCCCCACTAGTTATTTTGCTGGACTCCATAGTACCCCCACTAGTTATTTTGCTGAACTCCATAGGACCCCCGCTATTAATTTCACTGGACTCCCTAGTACCCCCACTATTAATTTTAATGGACTCCATGGCAACCCCACTAGTTATTTTGCTGGACTCCATAGTACCCCCACTATTAATTTTGCTGGACTCCATAGCACCCCCACTAGTTATTTTGCTGGACTCCATAGTACCCCCACTAGTTATTTTGCTGGACTCCATGCTGGAGTCCATAGTACCCCCACTAGTTATTTTGCTGGACTCCATAGTACCCCCACTAGTTATTTTGCTGGACTCCATAGTACCCCCACTAGTTATTTTGCTGGACTCCATAGTACCCCCACTAGGTATTTTGCTGGACTCTATAGTACCCCTACTAGTAATTTTTCCATACTCCATAGTACCCCCACTATTTATTCTGCCAGACTCCATAGTACCCCACTATTTATTCTGCCGGACTCCATAATACCCGCACTATTAATTTCGCTGGACTCCATAATACCCCCGCTATTAATTTTGCTGGACTCCATAGCACCCCCACTAGTTATTTTGCTGTACTCCGTAGTACCCCCACTAGTTATTTTGCCGGACTCCGTAGTACCCCCACTAGTTATTTTGCCGGACTCCGTAGTACCCCCACTAGTTATTTTGCCGGACTCCATAGTACCCCCACTAGTTATTTGCAGGACTCCATAGTACCCCCACTAGTTATTTTACCAGACTCCATAGTACCCCCACTATTTATTCTGCCGGACTCAATAGTACCCCCACTAGTTATTCTGCCGGACTCCATAGTACCCCCACTAGTTATTCTGCCGGATTCCATAGTACCCCCACTAGTTATTTTCCCGGACTCAATAGTACCCCCACTAGTTATTCTGCCGGACTCCATAGTACCCCCACTAGTTATTCTGCCGGACTCCATAGTACCCCCACTAGTTATTTTGCTGGACTCCATAGTACCCCCACTAGTTATTTTGCTGGACTCCATAGTACCCCCACTAGTTATTTTGCTAGACTCCATAGTACCCCCACTAGTTATTCTGCAGGACTCCATACCTGACTCCATTTACTGTTTATTTTGTTTGGTTGGTTCTAGTTCTAACTGATGTACAGTCGTGGCCAAAAGTTTTGAGAATGACACAAATATTCATTTTCACAAAGTCTGCTGCCTCAGTTTGTATGATGGCAATTTGCATATCCTGTCTTAGGATACACGTTCAGCTAGCGGAACCCCCCCCCCCACCACATTCCGCTGAAAAGGCAGCATGGGAAATTCAAAAATATTTTTTGGAAATATGTAGCTTTCACATATTAGCATGTCCAATACAGCAAATTAAAGATAAACATCTGGTTAATCTACCCATCGTGTCCGATTTAAAAAATGCTTTACAGTGGAAACACAACATATGATTATGTTAGATCACCACCAAATCCAAAAAACACAGCCATTTTTTCCAGCCAAAGATAGTCACAAAAGGAGAAATAGAGATAACATGAATCACTATCCTTTGATAATCTTCATGAGATGACACTCATAAGACATCATGTTACATGATATATTTATGTTTTGTTCGATAATGTGCATATTTATATCCACAAATCTTGGTTTACATTGGTGCCATGTTCAGAAATGCCTCCAAAACATCAAATAAAATAAAATAAAATAAAATATCCGGAGTAATTACAGAGAGCCACGTCATATAACAGAAATACTCATCATAAACTTTGATGAAAGATACATGTTTCACATATAATTAAAGATACACTTGTTCTTAATGCAACCGCTGTGTCAGATTTTTTTATTTACTTTAGCAAAAAGCATACCATGCAATAGTCTGTGACGGCGCTCAAAAGTACACAACACTTCTCCGCCATGTTGGAGTCAACAGAAATACGAAATTACATCATAAATATTCCCTTACCTTTGATGATCTTTCATCAGAATGCATTGCCAGGAATCCTAGTTCCGTAATAAATCGTTGTTTTGTTCGATAATGTCCATTACTAGTGTACAATTAGCTACTTTTGCTAGCACGTTTAGTTCACATGTCCAAATGCTGGCGTCTGTCCAGGTGAACTCGGACGAAAACTTCAAAAAGTTATATTCCAGGTCGAATAAACTGGTCATATTGAGTAGAGAATCCATCTTCAGGATGTTGTTATCATATACAGCGGGGCAAAAAAGTATTTAGTTAGCCACCAATTGTGCAAGTTCTCCCACTTAAAAAGATGAGAGAGAGGTCCTCTTCCATTACTACAGAGTAATGGAACGCATGGCGATATCATGAGTAATGCGCCTGACCAGGAACTGGCATTCTGCCAGACCACTGACTCAAATAACTGCCATCCGGCCCCACATCACACTAGAGGCTTCATTCCACATTCTACTGACTGTTGACATCTAGTGGAAGGCGTAGAAAGTAAGAAAATATCAATATCTTACTGGGATGTGAATAGACGATGAGTTTAACATCAACCAGCCCCAGAATTTCCACTTCCTGTTCGGAAGTTTGCCTGCCATATGAGTTCTGTTATATTCACAGACATAATTCAAACAGTTTTAGAAACGTCAGAGTATTTTCTATCCAATAGTAATAATAATATGCATATATTAGCAATCTAGGACAGAATATCAGTCTGTCCCTGATGTTTTTCCTGGAGAGAAGGGGCTTCTAAGCTGCCCTTCTTGACACCAGGCCATCCTCCAAAGTCTTTGCCTCACTGTGCGTGCAGATGCACTCACACCTGCCTGCTGCCATTCCTGAGCAAGCTCTGTACTGGTGGTGCCCCGATCCCGCAGCTGAATCAACTTTAGGAGACAGTCCTGGCGCTTGCTGGACTTTCTTGGGCACCCTGAAGCCTTCTTCACAACAATTGAACCTCTCTCCTTGAAGTTCTTGATGATCAGATAAATGGTTGATTTAGGTGCAATCTTACTGGCAGCAATATCCTTGCCTGTGAAGCCCTTTTTGTGCAAAGCAATGATGATGGCACGTGTTTCCTTGCAGGTAACCATGATTGACAGAGGAAAAACAATGATTCCAAGCACCACCCTCCTTTTGAAGCTTCCAATCTGTTATTCGAACTCAATCAGCATGACAGAGTGATCTCCAGCCTTGTCCTCATAAAACACTCACACCTGTGTTAACGAGAGAATCACTGACATGATGTCAGCTGGTCCTTTTGTGGCAGGGCTGAAATGCAGTGAAAATGGGATTCAGTTCATTTGGATGGCAAAGTGGAACTTTGCAATTAATTGCAATTCATCTGATCACTCTACATACCATTCTGGAGTATATCTTTTTGGGATAGGTGGCAGCATTTTCACTTTGGATGAATTCCATGCCCATAGTGAACTGCATCCTACTCTGCAAAAGGTACAGGGATTGGACTGCTGAGGACTGGGGTAAAGTCATTTTCTCTGATGAATCCCCTTTTCGATTGTTAGGGGTATCTGGAAAAAAAGCTTGTCCGGAGGAGACAAGGTGAGCGCTACAGTAAAGCATCCTGAGACCATTCGTGTGTGGGGTTGCTTCTCAGCCAAGGGAGTGGGCTCACTCACAATTTTGCCTAAGAACACAGCCATGAATAAAGAATGGTACCAACACATCCTCCGAGAGCATCTTCTCCCAACCGTCCAGGAACAGTTTGGTGACAAACAATGCCTTTTCCAGCATGATGGAGTACCTTGCCATAAGGCAAAGGTGATAACTAAGTGGCTCAGGAAACAAAACATTGAGATTTTGGGTCCATGGCCTCTTTGTGGTCAACCCCAAAGAGGCGGCTGGACAAACAAAATCAAATCAAAGTTTATTTGTCACGTGCACCGAATTCAACAGGTGTAGACCTTGCAGTGAAATGCTTACTTACAGGCTCTAACCAATAGTGCAAAAAAGGTGTTAGGTGAACAATAGGTAAGTAAAGAAATAAAATAACAGTAAAAAGACAGGCTTTATACAGTAGAGAGGCTACATACAGACACCGGTTAGTCAGGCTGATTGAGGTAGTATGTCCATGTAGATATGGTTAAAGTGACTATGCGTATATGATTAACAGAGAGTAGCGCAAAAGAGGGGTTGGCGGGTGGTGGGTGGCGTAACACAATGCAGATTTGCCCGTTTAGCCAATGTGCGGGAACACTGGTTGGTCAGCCCAAAACCCACAAATTCTGAAAAACTCCAAGCATTGATTAGGCAAGAATGGGCTGCCATCAGTCAGGATGTGGCCCAGAAGTTAATTGACAGCATGCCAGGGTGGATTGCAGAGGTCTTGAAAAAGAAGGGTCAACACTGTTGGTGTTATCATACTGGAGAGGGAATGCAAAACAACGACGCTGGACAGAGTGGATTTCAGTTGTAACAAAAGGCAGTTTATTGAGTCAAAAGATATCTTGTCCTGCAGATTTAACGTGCACGGACCTAGTCATTTGACTCAGTAAGGAGTCAGGTGAAAAGGGGCCTATACAGAGGTTACAATAGTTTTTATACATTGAATAATGTAGGTAGAGTCTTGTCGTGTCACCTTCTGAATGGTCCGAAGGGTTGGAGGCGGACCTGCTCTAGCCAGAGCAGGAGCCCCATTGGTGCACAGCAGAGTCTTCTGCTCTGGGCACCCGACCAGTAGAGGGGGATCGATGAAGTGTGTGTGTTTATGCAAGAAGGTATTTGTGTGTCAGGGGATCGTGAGGTAGTAGAACTGAGGGGGGCAGTTTTATGGCTGGGTGTGTGTGTTCGTGCGATGGGATGTCTGTGTGTCCTGGGGTCGTGAGATAAGAGAACTGAGGGGCAGTTTATGGTTGGGTATGTGTGTTCGTTCCTGTTTGGGCAGGGATACGTGCAATGTCTTGAGTCAGGCGGATTAGTTTGGCGCTGTATAATATATGAGCTATGTGTATGAATATATATATAACAACACTGCAAATATTGACTCTTTGCATCAACTTCATGTAATTGTCAATAAAATGCTTTTAATAACTATACTTCAGTATTGCATAGTAACATCTGACAAAAATATCTAAAGACACTGAAGCAGCAAACTTTGTGTAAATTAATATTTGTGTCATTCTTAACTTTTGACCACGACTGTATACTGTGTCTTTGGGGAGCCAGGTTGGTTGTAGTTGTAACTGCTGTATACTGTGCCTTTTGGTTTCCAGGTTGTGGGTTCCTCCATGCAGCTGATCGGAGAGCACCAGGCAGAGGACAGGCAGCTCATCTCTGATCTGGTGCTGACTAAGATGAACCAGGCTCAGCCAAGGACGGCCACTCGCTCTCCTGTCCAGAAACCGGTAAGGAAGCTATCAGTATCACTGTCCTGGACCGGCTATCACTGTCCTGTCCACGATCAGCTGTCCTCCTGTCCAGAGACCGGTAAGGAGGCGATCACTGTCCTTTCCAGAGAACGGTAAGGAGGCGATCACTGTCCTTTCCAGAGACCGGTAAGGACGCGATCACTGTCCTGTCCAGAGACCCTATCACTGTCCTGTCCAGAGACCGGTAAGGAAGCTATCACTGTCCTGTCCAGAGACCGGTAAGGAGCGATCACTGTCACTGTCCAGAGACCGGTAAGGAAGCTATCACTGCTCCAGAGATCACTGTCCTGTCCCAGTCCAGAGATCCTGTCCTGTCCAGGACCGGTAAGGAAGCTATCACTGTCCTGTCCAGAGACCGGTAAGGAAGACTGTCCTGTCCAGAGCTATCACTGTCCTGTCCACCGGTGCGATCACTGAGACCGGTAAGGAGGCGATCACTGTCCTGTCCAGAGACCGATAAGGAAGCTATCACTACTGTGTATCTGAATCCCTCAGTAGAGACTATATCTGAGTTGCAGGTTAAAGATGTGAGGAGTGAAATGGAGATGAAATTTTATCTTTGCTGTCATGTTGTTTTCAGAACAGTTTGTCTTCGCTCACGGCTCCCCCTGGTGGGGAGACTCATTATCAGTCCTTCCTCATTGTACATTCTGTCATGTTTGTCTTTATATGTCAACAGCCTTATATGTTACAGTTTTCTCAATTACTTGAGCACATTTGTCCAATCAGAATTCACTTTTTGAAAACTAGTAACACGCAGCCCCAAACTGAAACACGGTGGCCAAAATAACCCACTTAATTTGCAAAATGCATTACACCCCTATAGTCGATGTCTGGACTCCCCGCAAAAATCAAATTAGCATAATACAACAATTCCCATAAAAATCTGTCAGTTTAAGCTAGAGATATTTTTTTTTTCAATTGGATGTGTCTCAATCCACCACATCTGCCGATGTCACACTTCCACGGTAAAAGTTGTGTTTGTCAGACCATGAGACATCCCACAAAATCGTCTGTAGCGTCCGAATGGTTTGGCCTACATTTTGCTATAAGACCGCTACAAGCGTGTGAAGTTGGTACAGCCGATCTGCCAATTTCTGTCTGTAGCATATGAACAGATTGAGCTACACCAGTTTGAGCTTTTCCCTCTGTGGAAAGGTGAGACTCTCACAAACACATCGTTTGTTCTGCTCTAGGATGCCCACAGGCCTCACAACACTCATCTGAAGGTCCCCCAGAACTAGTTGAATAAAATTAATGGAAGTATACAGTGCCTTTGGAAAGTTTTCAGACCCCTTGACTTTTTCCATGTTTTGTTACGTTACAGCCTTATTCTAAAATTGATGAGGGGAAAAAACAATTTACTCAATCTACACACAATACCCCATAATGACAAAGCAAAAACTGATTTTTTAAAATGTTTGCTAATTTATAAAATAAACAAACCCGGAAATATCCCATTTACATAAGTATTCAGAGCCTTTACTGAGTACTTTGATGAATCACCTTTGGCAGCAAATACAGCATCGGGTCTTCTTGGGTATGACGCTACAAGCTTGGCACACCTGTATTTGGGGAGTTTCTCCCATTATCTCAAGCTCTGTCAGGTTGGATGGGGAGCTTTACCGCACAGCTATTCAGGTCTCTCCTGAAATGTCCGGGTTTTGGCTGGGCCACTCAGGACATTCAGAGACTTGTCCCGAAAGCACCCCTGTGGTGTCTTGGCTGTGTGCTTAGGGTTGTTGTCCTGTTGGAAGGTGAACATTCGCCTCCGTTCATCTTTGCCTCGATCCTGACTAGTCTCCCAGTCACCGCCGCTGAAAACGTCCCCACAGCATGATGCTTCCACCACCATGTTTCACTGTAGGGATGGTGCCAGATTTCCTCCAGATGTGATGCTTGGCATTCAAGCCAAAGAGTTCAATCTTGGTTTCATCAGACCAGAGAATCTTGCTTCTCATGGTCTGAGAGTCCTTTAGGTGCCTTTTGGCAAACTCCAAGTGGGCTGTCATGGGCCTTTTACTGAGTAGTGGCTTCCGTCTGGCCACTCTACCATAAATGCCTAATTGGTGGAGTGCTGCAGAGATGTTTGTCCTTCTGGAAAGTTTTCCCATCTCCACAGAGGAACTCTAGAGCTCTGTCAAAGTGACCATGATCACCTCTCTGACCAAGGCCCTTCTCCCCCGAATGCTCAGTTTGGCTGAGTGGCCAGCTTTAGGAAGAATCTTGGTGGTTCCAAACTTCTTCCATTTAAGATTGATGGAGAACACTGTGTTCTTGGGGACCTTCAATGCTGCAGATATTTAGTACCCTTCACCAGATCTGTGCCTCGACAAAATCCTGTCTCGGAGCTCTACAGACAATTCCTTCTACCTCATGGCTTGGTTTTTGCTCTGACATGCACTGTCAACTGTGGGACCTTATATAGACCGATATGTGCCTTTCAAAATCATGTCCAATCAATTAAATGTATGACAGGTGGACTCCAATGAAGTTGAAGTTGATACTCAATCTGAATACTTATGTAAATAAGGTATTTTTGTTTTTTAAATTGAATCCATTTGCCAAAATTTCTAAAAACCTCTTTCCCTTTTGTCATTATGGGGTATTGTGTGTAGATTGATGAGTTTTTATTTATTTAATCTATTTTAGAATAAAACTGTAACACAACAACATGTTGAAAATAATCAAGTGGTCTGAATACTTTATGTATGTATATGGATACTGTTGAGTGCCAAAAAAATGGAAAAAGAACGAACAAATGTTTCTTGGTCTTTCTTATATCTCTCAGATATAGGAAAGACACTTCAGAACAAACTTCCTTTTGATTTTTTTGGGGGTGGCTAGCTGTTCCATGTAGCGAATATAAGCTATTCACTGTGTTTGTATGGGCTAATAGCAGTAAGGCCCCAAAAATGTTTTCATCAAATATATACAGTACCGGTCAAAAGTTTGGACACACCTACTCATTCAAGGGTTTTTCTTTATTTGTACTATTTTCTACATTGTAGAATAATTATGAAGACATCAAAACTATGAAATAACACATATGCAATCATGTAGTAACCAAAACAGTGGTAAACCCTTTGCCTTGATGACAGCTTTGCACACTCGTGGCATTCTCTCAACCAGCTTCACATGGAATGCTTTTACAACAGTATTGAAGGAGTTCACACATATGCTAAACACTTGTTGGCTGCTTTTCCTTCACTCTGCGGTCCAACTGATCCCAAACCATCTCAATTGGGTTGATGTTGGGTGATTGTGGGGGTCAGGTCATCTGAGGCAAAACTCCATTACTCTCTTTCTTGGTCAAATAGCCCTTACACAGTCTGAAGGTGTGTTGTGTCATTGTCTTCTTGAAAAACAAATGTCAAAAATGTCAAAAACAAATAGTCCCACTAAGAATAAACCAGATGGGATGGCGTATCGCTGCAGAATGCTGTGGTAGCCATGCTGGTTAAGTGTGCCTTACATTCCAAATAAATCACAGACAGTGTCACCAGCAAAGCACCCCCACACCATCACACCTCCTCCTCCATGCTTCACGGTGGGAACCACACATGCAGAGATCATCCGTTCACCTACTCTACATCTCACAAAGACATGGTGGTTGGAACCAAAAATCTCAAATTTGGTCTCATCAGACCAAAGGACCGATTTCCACCGGTCTAATGTCCATTGCTCATGTTTCTTGAGAGGTTGAGATGTGTCTGTCACTAGAAGTCTGTAAAGCATTTATTTGGGCTGCAATTTATCAGGCTGGTAACTCTAATGAACTTGTCCTCTTCAGCAGAGGTAAATCTGG
This sequence comes from Oncorhynchus gorbuscha, assembly GCF_021184085.1. Taxonomy (NCBI): domain Eukaryota; kingdom Metazoa; phylum Chordata; class Actinopteri; order Salmoniformes; family Salmonidae; genus Oncorhynchus; species Oncorhynchus gorbuscha. The sequence continues at coordinate 83,228,038 of NC_060190.1, forward strand.
GTCTTCCTTTATTGTGGCGGTTCTCATGAGAGCCAGTTTCATCATAGCGCTTGATCGTTTTTGCGACTGCACCTGAAGAAACTTTAAAAGTTTTAGAAATTTTCCAGATTGACTGACCTTCATGTCTTAAAGTGATGATGGACTGTTTCTCTTTGGTTATTTGAGCTGTACTTGACCTAATATGGACTTGGTCTTTTGCCAAATAGGGCTATATTCTGTATACCACCCCTACCTTGGTACAACCAACTGATTGACTCAAACAAATTTAAGAAGTATTAATAAATTCCACAAATTAACTTCTAACAAGGCACATCTGTTAATTGAAATGCTTCCAGGTGACTATCTCATGAAACTGGCTGAGAAAATGCCAAGAATGTGCAAAGCTGTCATCAAGGCAAAGGGTGGCTATTTTGAAGCATCTCAAATATAAATTATTTTTTGACTTGTTAAACACTTTTTGGTAACCTACATGTGTTTTTTCATAGTTTTGATGTCTTCACTATTATTCTACAATGTAGAAAATTATGAAAAAAATAAGAAAACCCCTTGAATGAGTAGGTGTGTCCAAACTTTTGACTGGTACTGTATGTATATATATATTTATAGTTCACAGGATTAAAAAAATCAAACAGCTAAATTATCCTTGGTATGACCTTATTAAAACAATTCCATATAGCTTAGTATATAATTATAGTATGCACCATAATAGGTACAAATCAAATCAAATTTTATTTGTCACATACACATGGTTAGCAGATGTTAATGCGAGTGTAGCGAAATGCTTGTGCTTCTAGTTCCGACAATACAGTGATAACCAACAAGTAATCTAACTAACAATTCCAAAACTACTGTCTTATACACAGTGTAAGGGCATAAGGAATATGTACATAAGGATATATGAATGAGTGATGGTACAGAGCAGCATACAGTAGATGGTATCGAGTACAGTATATACATATGAGATGAGTGTGTAGACAAAGTAAACAAAGTGGTATAGTTAAAGTGGCTAGTGATACATGTATTACATAAGGATGCAGTCGATGATGTAGAGTACAGTATATACATATGCATATGAGATTAATAATGTAGGGCAGGGGTGTCAAACTCATTTCGCATCGTGGGCCACATACGGCCTAGGGAGATGTCAAGTGGGCCGGACCATTAAAATTATACCATACTCTGCTATAAATAACCAAAATAACATGTCTTTCCTTTGTTTTGGTGTAAAGAAGCACAAGAACATTAGGAAAATATTGAAATTTAAGGAACTATCCTTTTACAAAACATTTCATGAAACACCTCATATTTCCTTAGACAAATGTGCAATTTACTTTTATCATTCACAAATATGCATTGCAACTGATCCCACTGATTGTACAAAGGCACAAAACTTTAATTGGTACTGAAAAATATAGTAATGCACTTTAAGATTAAATGAGACTTTTAAAGAAAGGAATTTTTAAACCACTTACACATACGCATATAAAATCTAAATGTAATCCCTGCATACACCGTACAAACTAAGGAGAGTGATTTTAAATGTGTAATGAAGAAAGTGTTCGCCTGTCCTGTAAATCTGTAAACTTCATACATGAAACATACATACACATACAATACATACTGAAAATTTATGGAGTTGTATGAACAGTAGAATTCCATCACACAACTTTTGTTTTGAAGCTGCTGACTAACATTAAAGTGCACATTTTTTAAATCACCACAGTAAGGATTCATCTTCACAGAGCTGTATTCTTTCAATGCAAACAGTATCTAAGGCAGCATTTTAAAGGTGTTAGTCTAGTCTGGACTTGTATTTGTACCTGAAACTTGGCATCTTTTGGCCTGTACAAGTGCATCAACACCAGGTGTCATGTCCTGACTAGCTGTCACTTTCAGAATGTCATTTAAGTGCTTGTTTGTGAGCCTTGAACGCATTTTTGTTTTATTGATATTCATCACTGAGAAAATTTGTTCACAAAGGTAGGTTGTCCCAAACATGCACAAAATTTTAGCAGCCAGGGCTGTTAATTTGGGGTAACCTGGTAGTAGATACTGATAAAATCTGTCCAGACCTACAGAGGCAAATTTGCCCTTCAAATCTGCATCACACTGCAAATCAATTATCTCTAGCTGAATTTCGACCGGCAGATCAGAAGCTTTAACTGTGAAAGGTGAGCGAAAAACTGAAAATTCTGTCTCAAGTTCACCAAATACCTGAAAACGTTTCTCAAACTCCGCAGTAGTCCTGCAATTTTGTCTTTGTACCGTTTCATGTCCGCATCAGGTCTGGTCACACACACATCTCTCAGACAGGGGAAATGAGCAGGGTTGCCATTTGCCAGTTGCATCTCCCACAAAGTCAGCTTCAACTTAAATGCATGTATGTTGTCAGAAAACTGTGTGACAACTTTTTTGCGGCCTTGCAACATTTTGTTCAGATTGTTCAAGTGTTCAGTAATATCAACCAAGAATGCAAGGTCCCGTAGCCATTCCTGAGATTGTAATTCCAACACCGGTTTTCCTTTTTCTCCATGAACTGTACGATTTCGTCTCGTAGATCAAAGAAATGCCTCAGCACAGCGCCTCGGCTTAACCATCTCACTTCAGTGTGGTATGGCAGGCTGTGGGTAATGTTGCTGTCGCTGAGAAGTTTGTCAAACTGACGATGGTTCAGACCTCTGGACCGGATGAAATTTACAGTGCGAACAACCACCTCCATGACGTGGTCCATTTTCAGCGACTTGCAACACAATGCCTCCTGGTGCAAAATACAGTGAAATGTCCAGAAACGATCTCCTCCATTAAGGGCTTGTACTTTGTCTTTGAACTTTGTCGCGGCACCTGCTTTCTTTCCGACCATGGATGGCGCGCCGTCTGTAGCCAGGCTGACAGCGGGACCAGTCCACTCAACTCTGTCCAATGCAGCAACGACAGAGCCGAAAATGTCCTCGGCTGTTGTGGTGTCCATCATTGGCACCAACTCAAGAAACTCTTCAGTAACAGTCAATGTCTCATCAACTCCTCGAATAAATATGGCCAGTTGGGCCACGTCTGTGATGTCAGTGCTCTCGTCAATTGCCACGGAAAATGCAATAAATGACTTGACTCTCTGTTTCAATTGACTGTCTAAATCTGTCGATAGTTCCGAAATCCTCTCTGCTATAGTATTCCTCGTCAGGCTAATATTGGCAAAAGCTTGTCGCTTCTCGGGACATACAAGTTCAGCCGCCTTCATCATGCATCGTTTAACAAAGTCACCGTCGGAATATGGCTTTGATGCTAATGCTATTTCGCTAGCAATTAGGTAGCTGGCTTTTACCGCTGCTTCACTGACTTCTCGGCTCTGGATGAAAGTTGACTGCTGTTTCCTCAGACCCGCCAGCAATTCGTTAATCTTATCTCTTCTCAGTTGTCCTTGCAAGCCGTCATATTTTTCGCTGTGATGAGTCTCGTAGTGGCGTCGAATATTATATTCCTTCAATACCGAAACTTGTTGCAAACACACCAAGCACAAAGGTTTTCCGTGCATCTCTGTAAATAAATAGGACGTGGTCCATTTTTCTTTGAAAATTCTACACTCCTTATCTACTTTTCTCCGTTTGATAACGACATTTTGGCTAATGATGGTGTAGCGGAGAGGTAGAGACCAAGGTATTAACAACGTCGTAACAAGCAGCAGATGGCGCATTGATACCGTCTGCTGTTTTCAGTCTGTCTCAGTGATGCGGCTTGTCTTCTACTCTGATGGAAAGAGTGCGCCCCTTAGCGGATAATCCATGAATTGCAGCGAATTAAAAATATTAATTCCATGTCTTTTATGCATTTTTTCCACTTTCAAATTATCCTGCGGGCCTGATCGAACCACCTTGGGGGCCGGTTCCGGCCCGCGGGCCGTATGTTTGACACCCCTGATGTAGGGTAAGTAACATTATATAAGGTAGCATTGTTTAAAGTGGCTAGTGATATATTTACATCATTTCCCATCAATTCCCATTATTAAAGTGGCTGGAGTTGGGTCAGTGTCAATGACAGTGTGTTGGCAGCAGCCACTCAATGTTAGTGGTGGCTGTTTAACAGTCTGATGGCCTTGAGATAGAAGCTGTTTTTCAGTCTCTCGGTCCCAGCTTTGATGCACCTGTACTGACCTCGCCTTCTGGATGATAGCGGGGTGAACAGGCAGTGGTTCGGGTGGTTGATGTCCTTGATGATCTTTATGGCCTTCCTGTAACATCGGGTGGTGTAGGTGTCCTGGAGGGCAGGTAGTTTGCCCCCGGTGATGCGTTGTGCAGTCTTCACTACCCTCTGGAGAGCCTTATGGTTGAGGGCAGAGCAGTTGCCGTACCAGGCGGTGATACAGCCCGCCAGGATGCTCTCGATTGTGCATCTGTAGAAGTTTGTGAGTGCTTTTGGTGACAAGCCCAATTTCTTCAGCCTCCTGAGGTTGAAGAGGCGCCGCTGCGCCTTCTTCATGACGCTGTCAGTGTGAGTGGACCAATTCAGTTTGTCTGTGATTTGTATGCCGAGGAACTTAACACTTGCTAGCCTCTCCACTACTGTTCCATCGATGTGGATAGGGGGGTGTTCCCTCTGCTGTTTCCTGAAGTCCACAATCATCTCCTTAGTTTTGTTGACGTTGAGTGTGAAGTTATTTTCCTGACACCACACTCCGAGGGCCCTCACCTCCTCCCTGTAGGCCGTCTCGTCGTTGTTGGTAATCAAGCCTACCACTGTTGTGTCGTCCGCAAACTTGATGATTGAGTTGGAGGCGTGCGTGGCCACGCAGTCGTGGGTGAACAGGGAGTACAGGAGAGGGCTCAGAACGCACCCTTGTGGGGCCCCGTGTTGAGGATCAGCGGGGAGGAGATGTTGTTGCCTACCCTCACCACCTGGGGGCGGCCCGTCAGGAAGTCCAGTACCCAGTTGCACAGGGCGGGGTCGAGACCCAGGGTCTCGAGCTTGATGATGAGCTTGGAGGGTACTATGGTGTTGAATGCCGAGCTGTAGTCGATGAACAGCATTCTCACATAGGTATTCCTCTTGTCCAGGTGGGTTAGGGCAGTGTGCAGTGTGGTTGAGATTGCATCGTCTGTGGACCTATTTGGCCGGTAAGCAAATTGGAGTGGGTCTAGGGTGTCAGGTAGGGTGGAGGTGATATGGTCCTTGACTAGTCTCTCAAAGCACTTCATGATGACGGAAGTGAGTGCTACGGGGCGGTAGTAGTTTAGCTCAGTTACCTTAGCTTTCTTGGGAACAGGAACAATGGTGGCCCTCTTGAAGCATGTGGGAACAGCAGACTGGTATAGGGATTGATTGAATATGTCCGTAAACACACCGGCCAGCTGGTCTGCGCATGCTCTGAGGGCGCGGCTGGGGATGCCGTCTGGGCCTGCAGCCTTGCGAGGGTTAACACGTTTAAATGTCTTACTCACCTCGGCTGCAGTGAAGGAGAGAGCGTATGTTTTCGTTGCAGGCCGTGTCAGTGGCACTGTATTGTCCTCAAAGCGGGCAAAAAAGTTATTTAGTCTGCCTGGGAGCAAGACATCCTGGTCCGTGACTGGGCTGGGTTTCTTCTTGTAGTCCGTGATGGACTGTAGACCCTGCCACATGCCTCTTGTGTCTGAGCCATTGAATTGAGATTCCACTTTGTCTCTGTACTGACGCTTAGCTTGTTTAATAGCCTTGCGGAGGGAATAGCTGCATTGTTTATATTCGGACATGTTACCAGACACCTTGCCCTGATTAAAAGCAGTGGTTCGCGCTTTCAGTTTCACGCGAATGCTGCCATCAATCCACGGTTTCTGGTTTGGGAATGTTTTTATCGTTGCTATGGGAACGACATCTTCGACGCACGTTCTAATGAACTCGCACACCGAATCAGCGTATTCGTCAATATTTTCATCTGACGCAATACGAAACATGTCCCAGTCCACGTGATGGAAGCAGTCTTGGAGTGTAGAGTCAGCTTGGTCTGACCAGCGTTGGACAGACCTCAGCGTGGGAGCCTCTTGTTTTAGCTTCTGCCTGTAGGCAGGGATCAGCAAAATGGAGTCGTGGTCAGCTTTCCCGAAAGGGGGGCGGGGCAGGGCCGTATATGCGTCGCGGAAGTTAGAGTTACAATGATCCAAGGTTTTACCATCCCTGGTTGCGCAATCGATATGCTGATAAAATTTAGGGAGTCTTGTTTTCAGATTAGCTTTGTTAAAATCCCCAGCTACAATGAATGCAGCCTCCGGATAAATGGTTTCCAGTTTGCAAAGAGTTAAATAAAGTTCGTTCAGAGCCATCGATGTGTCTGCTTGGGGGGGATATATACGGCTGTGATTATAATCAAAGAGAATTCTCTTGGAAGATAATGCGGTCTACATTTGATTGTGAGGAATTCTAAATCAGGTGAACAGAAGGATTTGAGTTCCTGTATGTTTCCTTCATCACACCATGTCCCGTTAGTCATGAGGCATACGCCCCCGCCACACTTCTTACCAGAGAGATGTTTGTTTCTGTCGGCGCGATGCGTGGAGAAACCCGTTGGCTGCACCGCATCGGATAGCGTCTTCCCAGTAAGCCATGTTTCCGTAAAGCAGAGAACGTTGCATTCTCTGATGTCCCTCTGGAATGCCACCCTTGCTCGGATTTCGTCAACCTTGTTGTCAAGAGACTGGACATTGGCAAGAAGAATGCTGGGAAGTGGTGTGCGATGTGCCCTTTTTCGGAGTCTGACCAGAACACCGCCTCGTTTCCCTCTTTTCCGAGTCGTTTCCTTGGGTCGCTGCATGCGATCCATTCCGTTGTCCTGTTTGTAAGGCAGAACACAGGATCCGCGTCGCGGAAAACATATTCTTGGTCGTACTGATGGTGAGTTGACGCTGATCTTATATTCAGTCGTTCTTCTCGACTGTATGTAATGAAACCTAAGATGACCTGGGGTACTAATGTAAGAAATAACACGTAAAAAAAACAAAAACTGCATAGTTTCCTTGGAACGCGAAGCGAGGCGGCCATCTCAGTCGGCGCCGGAAGTATATTATCACAGCATGGGCTGTATTGTTTTTTCCTAAAATGATTTGACCAAAGATGACCAATGCAGAAAGAATGTCACTAAACAGCATGAATATCCAGAAACAAAAGGCTTTTCTTGAACTTTTTCCATTTGAACTTAGAGTTGAACTTTCTTCCTCTATGGGCCCCTCTATCTCTCCTTTGTCCTTGCCCTTGGCATCTTGGTCCATTCTTGCAAAAAGAAATTCAGAGGTGGCCTCTTTTATGCATGATTAAGGTCTAATTGAACAATAAGTTTTACACATGAAGAGAAGAAGAGCTTCACATTCATGGGAGTAATTTGTATCAGCTTTAGCGTTTGCATTGTGTGTGAAAGCAATGAGAAATTGCTTACACTTTAGCTAAAAATAATACTGTTGTGCTCATTAGGTTCTGATGGGGATCAAGTGGACCCCAGTTCATTAAAAGTGTCTTAGCAATCCAGAAAAATGTAAATATGTGTTACAGCTGTCACAGACCTGTATTGTACTGCTGATTATGTTGCTGATACCTGAGCTATTCCACCATGTAACTATACCCGTGCTACCTGATACCTGAGCTATTCCACCATGTAACTATACCCGTGCTACCTGATACCTGAGCTATTCCACCATGTAACTATACCCGCGCTACCTGATACCTGAGCTATTCCACCATGTAACTATACCCGTGCTACCTGATACCTGAGCTATTCCACCATGTAACTATACCCGTGCTACCTGATACCTGAGCTATTCCACCATGTAACTATACCCGTGCTACCTGATACCTGAGCTATTCCACCATGTAACTATACCCGTGCTACCTGATACCTGAGCTATTCCACCATGTAACTATACCCGTGCTACCTGATACCTGAGCTATTCCACCATGTAACTATACCCGTGCTACCTGTCATGATGTATGTCTGTCTCTGTCTGTTTCAGAGGGAAGTGGCAGAGCCAACCAAGAACCCCGGACAGTGTCGCCAATCTCAAGGTTGTTTACATTACATCCTAGACCGTAATGGTGTTACTGTAGAAACCAGTCAAGTTCAGGTCAAGTGATTGGCCAGTTAGAAATCTCAGGCTGGCCTCCTGAGTGGCACAGTGGTCAAATGAACTGCATCGCAGTGCTTGGGGCATCACTACAGACCCGGGATTGATCCCAGGCTGGCCATGACCGGGAGACCCATGAGGCGGCGCACAATTGGCCCAGCGTCGCCCTGGTTAGGCGATGGTTTGGCCGGCTGGGATGTCCTTGTCCCGTCGGGCTCTAGCGACTCCTTGCGGCGGGCCAGACGCATGCAAGCTGACTTCGGTCACCAGGTGTACGTGTTTCCTGCGACACATTGGTAAGCTGGCTTGCAGTTTAAGCGAGGAGTGTGTAAAGAAGTAGTGCGGCTTGGCAGGGTCGTGTTTCGGAGGACGCACGCAAAAGTGCACTGTATACTGTATGTAACTGTTATGAATTTTGTATTGTCAATTTGTTGTCTACTGTATTAAAACGCCACTTCAAACATGTACATGTTACTGCAACAAAATGTCCTCATGGTGATTATAAGCAAAGTAAAGAGCCATAAATGTTTAAGCCATCTGAAATATTTCTATGAGAATTAGAAAACAACTTACATTTAGGTTTTCCTGCATTAAGTACCAATTTTAAATCAACCAGGATTTTCTGCAAGGCAACCAAATCCGATTTCAGCCCCAACGTAGCCTGGTCAGCGATAAGGGCAATAGCGTACATAGCAGTGTAATCTGCATACAGATGAATGTTACAGGTTTTTGCAGATAGACTGACATTATTTTTCTATTAGTAAAGAGGACAGGTCCCAAAATCGATCACTGCAAATCAAATCAAATGCTATTTTATTTGTCACATACACATGGTTAGCAGATGTTAATGCGAGTGTAGCGAAATGCTTGTGCTTCTAGTTCCGACAATGCAGTAATAACCAGCGAGTAATCTAGCTAACAATTCAAAAACTACTACCTTATACACACAAGTGTAAAGGGATAAAGAATATGTACATAAAGACATATGAATGAGTGATGGTACAGAGCGGCATAGGCAAGATGCAGTAGATGGTATCGAGTACAGTATATACATATGAGATGAGTATGTAAACAAAGTGGCAGAGTTTAAAGTGGCTAGTGATACATGTATTACATAAAGATGTAGTAGATGATATAGAGTACAGTATATACGTATACATATGAGATAAATAATGTAAGGTATGTAAACATTATATTAAGTAGCATTGTTTAAAGTGGCTAGTGATATATTTTACATCAATTCCCATCAATTCCTATTATTAAATTGGCTGGAGTTGAGTCAGTGTGTTGGCAGCAGCAACTCAATGTTAGTGGTGGCTGTTTAACAGTCTGATGGCCTTGAGATAGAAGCTGTTTTTCAGTCTCTCGGTCCCAGCTTTGTTGCACCTGTACTGACCTCGCCTTCTGGATGATAGCGGGGTGAACAGGCAGTGGCTCGGGTGGTTGTTGTCCTTGATGATCTTTATGGCCTTCCTGTGACATCGGGTGGTGTAGGTGTCCTGGAGGGCAGGTAGTTTGCCCCCGGTGATGCGTTGTGCAGACCTCACTACCCTCTGGAGAGCCTTACGGTTGTGGGCAGAGCAGTTGCCGTACCAGGCGGTGATACAGCCCGACAGGATGCTCTCGATTGTGCATCTGTCGAAGTTTGTGAGTGCTTTTGGTGACAAGCCAAATTTCTTCAGCCTCCTGAGGTTGAAGAGGTGCTGTTGTGCCTTCTTCACGATGCTGTCTGTGTGGGTGGACCAATTCAGTCTGTCTGTGATGTGTACGCCGAAGAACTTAAAACTTACTTCCTCTCCACTACTGTTCCATCGATGTGGATAGGGGGTGTTCCCTCAAGTCCACAATCATCTCCTTAGTTTTGTTGACGTTCAGTGTGAGGTTATTTTCCTGACACCACACTCCGAGGGCCCTCACCTCCTCCCTGTAAGTCGTCTCGTCGTTGTTGGCAATCAAGCCTACCACTGTTGTGTCGTCCGCAAACTTGATGATTGAGTTGGAGGCGTGTGTGGCCACGCAGTCGTGGGTGAACAGCGAGTACAGGAGAGGGCTCAGAACGCACCCTTGTGGGGCCCCCGTGTTGAGGATAAGCGGGGTAGAGATGTTGTTACCTACCGTCACCACCTGGGGGCGGCCCCTCAGGAAGTCCAGTACCCAGTTGCACAGGGCTGGGTCGAGACCCAGGGTCTCGAGCTTGATGACGAGTTTGGAGGGTTCTATGGTGTTAAATGCTGAGCTGTAGTCGATGAACAGCATTCTCACATAGGTATTCCTCTTGTCCAGATGGGTTAGATTAGTGTGCAGTGTGGTTGAGATTGCATCGTCTGTGGACCTATTTGGGTGGTAAGCAAATTGGAGTGGGTCTAGAGTGTCAGGTAGGGTGGAGCTGATATGGTCTTTGACTAGTCTCTCAAAGCACTTCATGATGACGGAAGTGAGAGCTAGTCATTTAGCTCAGTTACCTTAGCTTTCTTGGGAACAGGAACAATGGTGGCCCTCTTGAAGCATGTGGGAACAGCAGACTGGGATAGGGACTGATTGAATATGTCCATAAACACACCAGCCAGCTGGTCTGCGCATGCTCTGAGGGCGCGGCTGGGGATGCCTTCTGGGCCTGCAGCCTTGCGAGGGTTAACACATTTAAATGTTTTACTCACCTCGGCTCCAGTGAAGGAGAGTCCCCATGTTTTGGTTGCAGGCCGTGTCAGTGGCACTGTATTGTCCTCAAAGCAGGCAAAAAAGTTATTTAGTCTGCCAGGGAGCAAGGCATCCTGGTCCGTGACTGGGCTGGTTTTCTTTTTGTAATCCGTGATTGACTGTAAGACCCTGCCACATACCTCTTGTGTCTGAGCCGTTGAATTGCGATTCTACTATGTCTCTATACTGAGCTTGTTTGATTGCCTTGCGGACGGAATAGCTACACTGTTTGTATTCGGTCATGTTTCCGGTCACCTTGCCCTGATTAAAAGCAGTGGTTCACGCTTTCAGTTTCACGCGACTGCTGCCATCAATCCACAGTTTCTGTTTTGGGAATGTTTTAATCGTTGCTATGGGAACGAATCTTCAACGCACGTTCTAATGAACTCACTCACTGAATCAGCGTATTCGTCAATATTGTTGTTTGACGCAATACAAAATATATTCCAGTCCACGTGATGGAAGCAGTCTTGGAGCGTAGAATCAGATTGGTCGGACCAGCGTTGAACAGACCTCTGTGTGGGAGCTTCTTGTTTTAGCTTCTGCCTGTAGGCAGGGATCAGCAAAATGGAGTCGTGGTCAGCTTTCCCGAAAGGGGGGCGGGGCAGGGCCTTATATGCGTCGCGGAAGTTAGAGTAACAATGATCCAAGGTTTTACCATCCCTGGTTGCGCAATCGATATGCTGATAAAATTTAGGGAGTCTTGTTTTCAGATTAGCTTTGTTAAAATCCCCAGCTACAATGAATGCAGCCTCCGGATAAATGGTTTCCAGTTTGCAAAGAGTTAAATAAAGTTCGTTCAGAGCCATCGATGTGTCTGCTTGGGGGGGGATATATACGGCTGTGATTATAATCGAAGAGAATTCCCTTGGTAGATAATGCAGTCGACATTTGATTGTGAGGAATTCTAAATCAGGTGAACAGAAGGACTTGAGTTCCTGTATGTTGTTGTGACCACACCAAGTCTCGTTAACCATAAAGCATACGCCCCCGCCCCTCTTCTTACCAGAAAGATGTTTGTTTCTGTCGGTGCGATGCATGGAGAAACCAGCTGGCTGTACCGACTCCGATAGCGTCTCTCCAGTGAGCCATGTTTCCGTGAAGCAAAGAATGTTACAGTCCCTGATGTCCCTTTAGAATGCTACCCTTGCTCGGATTCCATCAACCTTGTTGTCAAGAGACTGGACATTGGCGAGTAGTATGCTAGGGAGTGGCACGCGATGTGCCCGTCTCCGGAGCCTGACCAGAAGACCGCTTTGTTTGCCTCTTTTACGACGTCGTTGTTTTGGGTCGCAGGCTGGGATCCATTCCGTTGTCCTGGGTGAAAGGCAGAACACAGGATCCGCTCCGGGAAAGTCATATTCTTGGTCGTACTGATGGTGAGTTGACGCTGCTCTTATATTCAGTAGTTCTTCTCAACTGTATGTAATGAAACCTAAGATGACCTGGGGTACCAATGTAAGAAGTAACACGTAAAAAAAAACTGCATAGTTTCCTAGGAACGCGAAGCGAGGCGGCCATCTCTGTCGCCGCCGGAAGTGTTGTCCCAAGACACCTTGGGGTAACATTGAGGTAACTTCATTTGACACCATCAGAATGCACACATTGTGCCTTATCTGACAGACAGTTCCCAAAGCACATGCAAGAAACCTGTTCGAGGCCCATTTCAGACAACCTTTGAATGAGTAGGGGATGGTCGACAGTATCAAAAGCCTTGGATAGGTTTATAAATATGTCAGCACAGTGATTCATATGATCTAAGCAATTTAATACAACATTTAAGACAAGCATAGCAGCTGAAACAGTGCTTTGTCCATGTCTAAAACCAGACTGGTGCACATTAAGAATATAATTTGAAGTTTAAAAAGTTCCTAGCTGAGAGTTTGCCAGTGTTTCTAATATTTTTGCAATGCATGATAGTTTAGAAATCGGATGGTTGTTATCTCGGTCAGATGGACCCCCACTTTGTAAAGGGGAGGATATGTTCCAACTTCCAGATCATGGATAGCATCAGTAGCCATTGTTAAATAAAAAATGTGGGTCAAAGGTTATACAATGAGGGGGCAGAAAGCTGCAGTAGAAAGAGATCAAGCGAATCAGCTCCTGTGGATTTTTTTGCATAACTTTTTTGCAATTGAAATGTTTCAAATGGAAAAAAGAGTGAGTGGAGGGGCATTACTCTCAACTATCTTTTTAGCGGTGAATAAAGGACTTCCTAGTGGAACTTGAGGTATGTTCAGAAACCATTCTTTCAAACAGATGGCCCCAGCTGAGGATAAATGGTTATCAAAAATACCACAAATATGGCGGGGGTTATTTATCAAAGATTTGACCACTTTCAAGAATTGAACTGGATTTCCACCACTCTCAGATACACAATTCAATCTGTCAATCTAGCCTTAGCCCAAGCTAAGTTTCTTACCTTCATCTCTTATATGGATCATGCTTATCTACATGTCTTAAAGTAATGACGGACTGTCGTTTCTCTTTGCTTATTTGAGCTGTTATTGCCATAATTCCACAAATGTACTTTTATGAAGGCACACCTGTTAATAATTTAAATGCATTCCAGATGACTACCTCATGAAGCTGGTTGAGAGAATGCCAAGAGTGTGCAAAGCTGCCATCAAGGCAAAGGGTGTCTGTTTGAAGAATCTCAAATATAAAATATATTTTCATTTGTGTACCACTTTTTTGGTTGCTACATGATTCCATATGTGTTATTTCATAGTTTTTAAGTCTTCACTATTATTCTACAATGTGGTAACTTTTTACTGGTAGTGTACATAGTGCAGTAATACATACAATAATACGTAGTACCGTAATACATGAATTAATACAAAGTACAGTAATACATAGTACAGTACAACGGCTGGCCATGCCTTCCTTCTGGCTACTCCAACCTCGGCCAACAGCCCCCCCCCGCAGCTACTCGCCCAAGCCTCTCCAGGTTCTCCTTTACCCAGATCCAGATAGCAGATGTTCTGAAAGAGCTGCAAAACCTGGCCCTGTACAAATCAGCTGGGCTTGACAATCTGGATCCACTATTTCTGAAACTATCCGCCGCAATTGTCGTGACCCCTATTACCAGACTGTTCAACCTCTCTTTCATATCGTCTGAGATCCCCAAGGATTGGAAATGTCACGTTCTTTCAAAATCGAACCCAGAAGCAGACCAGGACTAGGAGAGTAGGAAGAAGGTGAGTATTTATTTACAAGTGAATGTGAATGGGTAGATATATCCAGGTGGCGTAGCGGGTAGCGGTGGTGAGTTGATGGGAGTAAATAGGTGGATCCAATGGGGTAGCGGAATCCTCCGACGACCAGGCGGGAATGGGGTAAATGATCCGGGTGAGTAACTGAAGACAGAACAAATGGAGGTAAGTTTAAGGCAGGCAATACGTAAAAAACAACAAAACAAATTCTATCCAACTTGAGGCTGATACTATGGCACAACATACTGTTCATGGCTAACGATCCGGCAGGGAATGGATGTCAGGTCAGAGCTTTTGAAGGGGAGAGGTGATGATCAGGACAGGTGTGCAGATTACTGATGGGATACAGGTGCGGGTGAACATCGATCTCCCAACAAGCTAATTCGCCCGGCAACCAGACAGGGTGCGTTCCAGGACACCGGAAACACACTCCAGGACAGAAACTCAGGCAAACACAGACTCAGGAAGCGGGATTCGTGACAGTACCCCCCCTCCGACGAACGCCACCGGGCGGACTACCTGGAGCGCCAGGGTGGAGGCAGTAGAAGTCACGAAGCAGGTCGTCATCAAGGATCTGACGCCGAGGAATCCAACTCCTCTCCTCTGGACCATATCCTTCCCAATCCACGAGATATTGGAAACCTCGACCCCACCGTCTGGAATCCATTATGCGGTGCACCGTGTAGGCAGGACCACCTCCGATCATCCGAGGAGGAGGAGGACGAGGAGGAGGGGGCAACAGAGGACTGAGGAGAACCGGCTTGAGGCAGGACACATGAAAGGTGGGGTGTACTCGAAGCGTTGCCGGCAATTTGAGTCGGACCACAACAGGGTTAATGATTCTCTCCACCACAAACGGACCAATGAACTTTGGTGACAGTTTCCTCGACTCAGTACGTAGAGGAAGATCCCGTGTAGCCAACCAAACCTTATCTCCGATGGTATAAGCGGGAGCAGGAATACGGCGACGATTCGCCTGGATCTGATACCGGTCAGAAACTCTAAGGAGGACCTTCCTGGCCCGATGCCAGGTCCTGTGGTAACGACGAATGTGGGCCTGGACAGAAGGAACCAAAAGATCCCTCTCCTGAGAAGGAAACAAGGGAGGTTGGTATCCGTACAGGCATTGGAAGGGGGACATCCCAGTGGCAGATGAAGGAAGGGTATTATGGGCATACTCGACCCAGGGTAATTGAGATGACCAAGAGGTGGGATCAGAGGAGACAAGACAATGTAGCGTGAACTCCATCTTCTGGTTGGCTCTCTCCGCCTGACCATTAGATTGTGGGTGAAAACCAGAAGTGAGACTGACTGTAGCTCCAGTGGCCAAACAGAAGGATCTCCAGACAGCAGAGGTAAACTGAGGACCACGGTCAGAAACAATGTCACTGGGCAATCCGTGGACCCTGAAAACCTCCCTAACCAGGATCTCGGACGTCTCTGTGGCAGATGGAAGCTTGGAGAGAGGGACAAAATGAGCAAACTTGCTGAATCTGTCCACAATGGTCAGAATAACCGTGTTACCAACAGAAGAGGGCAACCCCATGACAAAATCCAGGGCCAGATGCGACCAAGGTCGCCGAGGAATAGGTAGGGTGAAGAAGCCCAGAGCTGGGCCGATTGGTACTTTTGTTCTGAGAACAAACAGGACATGCGGCAACAAACCTCCGGGTATCTTCTCCCATGGCAGGCCACCAAAATCGTCTGCGCAGTAGCACCATAGTCCGAGCAACGCCAGGGTGACAAGCTATCTTGCTGGCGTGGGACCACTGAAGAACAGCAGAACGGACCGACTCAGGCACGAACAACCGACCGGGTGGACCATTACCGGGGCCGGGCTGCGTCCGAAGGGCCGCCATCACATCCTCCTCAGTCCTCCATGTAACGGCTCCCACGACAAGGTTCTGGGGAAGAATCGTCTCAGTCTTGGCCCCACTCTCATCCGTCTTGGAGAACATCCGGGACAAGGCGTCCGCTTTGCCGTTCTTCGACCCAGGTCGGAACATCAGGGAAAAATTGAAGCGTCCAAAAAACAAAGCCCACCTGGCCTGACGGGAGTTGAGACGTTTAGCCGATTGCACGTAAGCCAGATTCTTGTGGTCAGTCCAGACCACAAACGGTTGCTCCGCTCCCTCCAACCAGTGACGCCACTCCTCCAAGGCAAGCTTCACAGCTTCACAGAATATCAGCCTGTCCCTGATGTTTTTCCTGGAGAGAAGTGGATTCTTTGCTGCCCTTCTTGACACCAGGCCATCCTCCAAAAGTATAATTCATAGTACAGTAATACATCTTGTAATACATAGTAGAGCAAAACAAATAGTAATACATAGTAAAGTTACACATACAGTAATACATTGTACAGTAATTCTTAGTGCAGTAATACATACAGAAATACGTGTTAGGGTAATACATAGTACTGTAATTCATAGTACTGTAATACATTGTACAGTAATACATTGTACAGTAATACATAGTAGAGTAATACATACTTTAATATATAGTGCAGTAATACATACAGCAATACATAGTACAGTAATACATAGTGCAGTAATACATAGTACATTAATACATAGTATTTATAGTACATAAATACATAGTACAGTAATACATATAATAACATATAGTGCAGTAATACAAATTATAGTAAAACATATAGTAATTCATAGTAAAGTTACACACACATAAAATGTACAGTAATGATTAGTAATACATACAGAAATACATGTTAGGGTAATACATAGTACTGTAATTCATAGTACAGTAATACAATTTACAGTAATACATTGTACAGTAATACATAGTAGAGTAATACATACTTTAATATATAGCACAGTAATACAAAGTACAGTAATACATACAGTAATACATAGTATAGTAATACATACAGTAGTACATAGTATAGTAATACATACAGTAGTACATAGTATAGTGATACATACAGTAATACATAGTATAGTAATACATACAGTAATACATAGTATAGTAATACATACAGTAGTACATAGTATAGTGATACATACAGTAATACATAGTATAGTAATACATACAGTAGTACGTAGTATAGTGATACATGCAGTAATACATAGTATAGTAATACATACAGTAGTACATAGTATAGTAATACATACAGTAATACATAGTATAATAATACATACAGTAGTACATAGTATAGTGATACATACAGTAATACATAGTATAGTAATACATACAGTAATACATAGTATAGTGATACATACAGTAATACATAGTATAGTGATACATACAGTAATACATAGTATAGTGATACATACAGCAATACATTGTATAGTAATACATACAGTAATACATCGCAGAGTATTACATAGGGCTGTAATACATATAGTATAATATAGTACAGTAATACATACAGTAGTACGTAGTATAGTGATACATACAGTAATACATAGTATAGTAATACATACAGTTGTACGTAGTATAGTGATACATGCAGTAATACATAGTCTAATGATACATACAGTAATACATAGTCTAATAATACATACAGTAATACATAGTGCAGTAATACATAGTCTAATAATACATACAGTAATACATAGTATAGTAATACATACAGTAATACATAGTAGAGTATTACATACAGTAATACATATAGTATAGTAATACATACAGTAATACATAGTAGAGTATTACATACAGTAATACATAGTGCTGTAATACATATAGTAAAATATAGTACAGTAATACATACAGTAGTACATAGTATAGTAATACATACAGTAATACATAGTCTAATAATACATACAGTAATACATAGTCTAATATTACATACAGTAATACATAGTATAGTAATACATACAGTAATACATAGTATAGTGATACATACAGTAATACATAGTGCAGTAATACATAGTCTAATAATACATACAGTAATACATAGTCTAATAATACATACAGTAATACATAGTCTAATAATACATACAGTAATACATAGTATAGTAATACATACAGTAGTACATAGTATAGTGATACATACAGTAATACATAGTATAGTAATACATACAGTAGTACATAGTATAGTGATACATACAGTAATACATAGTATAGTAATACATACAGTAGTACATAGTATAGTGATACATACAGTAATACATAGTATAGTAATACATACAGTAATACATAGTATAGTATTACATACAGTAATACATAGTATAGTAATACATACAGTAGTACATAGTATAGTGATACATACAGTAATACATAGTATAGTGATACCTACAGTAATACATTGTATAGTAATACATACAGTAGTACATAGTATAGTGATACATACAGTAATACATAGTATAGTAATCCATACAGTAGTACATAGTATAGTGATACATACAGTAATACATAGTATAGTGATACATACAGTAGTATATAGTATACCATTTTTTTTATTTCACCTTTATTTAACCAGGTAGGCTTGTTGAGAACAAGTTCTCATTTGCAACTGCGACCTAAAGCATAGCAGTGTGAACAGACAACACAGAGTTACACATGGAGTAAATAATTAACAAGTCAATAACACAGTAGAAAAAAAGGGGAGTCTATATACAATG
This sequence comes from Oncorhynchus gorbuscha, assembly GCF_021184085.1. Taxonomy (NCBI): domain Eukaryota; kingdom Metazoa; phylum Chordata; class Actinopteri; order Salmoniformes; family Salmonidae; genus Oncorhynchus; species Oncorhynchus gorbuscha. The sequence continues at coordinate 83,246,602 of NC_060190.1, forward strand.
TGTGCAAAAGGCATGAGGAGGTAGGCGAATAATTACAATTTTGCAGATTAACACTGGAGTGATAAATGATCAGATGGTCATGTACAGGTAGAGATATTGGGTGTGCAAAAGAGCAGAAAAGTAAATAAATAAAAACAGTATGGGGATGAGGTAGGTGAAAATGGGTGGGCTATTTACCAATAGACTATGTGCAGCTGCAGCGATCGGTGAGCTGCTCAGATAGCTGATGTTTGAAGTTGGTGAGGGAGATAAAAGTCTCCAACTTCAGCGATTTTTGCAATTCGTTCCAGTCACAGGCAGCAGAGTACTGGAACGAAAGGAGGCCAAATGAGGTGTTGGCTTTAGGGATGATCAGTGAGATACACCTGCTGGAGCGCGTGCTACGGATGGGTGTTGCCATCGTGACCAGTGAACTGAGATAAGGCGGAGCTTTACCTAGCAAGTACTTGTAGATGACCTGGAGCCAGTGGGTCTGGCGACGAATATGTAGCGAGGGCCAGCCGACTAGAGCATACAAGTCGCAGTGGTGGATGGTATAAGGTGCTTTAGTGACAAAACGGATGGCACTGTGATAAACTGCATCCAGTTTGCTGAGTAGAGTGTTGGAAGCCATTTTGTAGATGACATCACCGAAGTCGAGGATCGGTAGGATAGTCAGTTTTACTAGGGTAAGTTTGGCGGCGTGAATGAAGGAGGCTTTGTTGCGGAATAGAAAGCCGACTCTTGATTTGATTTTCGATTGGAGATGTTTGATATGAGTCTGGAAGGAGAGTTTTCAGTCTAGCCAGACACCTAGGTACTTATAGATGTCCACATATTCAAGGTCGGAACCATCCAGGGTGGTGATTCTAGTCGGGCATGCGGGTGCAGGCAGCGATCGGTTGAAAAGCATGCATTTGGGTTTTACTAGCGTTTAAGAACAGTTGGAGGCCACGGAAGGAGTGTTGTATGGTATTGAAGCTCGTTTGGAGGTTAGATAGCACAGTGTCCAATGACGGGCCGAAAGTATATAGAATGGAGTCGTCTGCGTAGAGGTGGATCAGGGAATCGCCCGCAGCAAGAGCAACATCATTGATATATACAGAGAAAAGAGTCGGCCCGAGAATTGAACCCTGTGGCACCCCCATAGAGACTGCCAGAGGACCGGACAGCATGCCCTCCGATTTGACACACTGAACTCTGTCTGCAAAGTAATTGGTGAACCAGGCAAGGCAGTCATCCGAAAAACCGAGGCTACTGAGTCTGCCGATAAGAATATGATGATTGACAGAGTCGAAAGCCTTGGCAAGGTCGATGAAGACGGCTGCACAGTACTGTCTTTTATCGATGGCGGTTATGATATCGTTTAGTACCTTGAGTGTGGCTGAGGTGCACCCGTGACCAGCTCGGAAACCAGATTGCACAGCGGAGAAGGTACGGTGGGATTCGTGATGGTCAGTGACCTGTTTGTTGACTTGGCTTTCGAAGGCCTTAGATAGGCAGGGTAGGATGGATATAGGTCTGTAACAGTTTGGGTCCAGGGTGTCTCCCCCTTTGAGAAGAGGGGGATGACTGCGGCAGCTTTCCAATCCTTGGGGATCTCAGACGATATGAAAGAGAGGTTGAACAGGCTGGTAATAGGGGTTGCGACAATGGCGGCGGATAGTTTCAGAAATAGAGGGTCCAGATTGTTAAGCCCAGCTGATTTGTACGAGTCCAGGTTTTGCAGCTCTTTCAGAACATCTGCTATCTGGATTTGGGTAAAGGAGAACCTGGAGAGGCTTGGGCGAGGAGCTGCGGGGGGGGGCGGAGCTGTTGGCCGAGGTTGTAGTAGCCAGGCGGAAGGCATGGCCAACCGTTGAGAAATGCTTATTGAAGTTTTCGATAATCATGGATTTATCGGTGGTGACCGTGTTACCTAGCCTCAGTGCAGTGGGCAGCTGGGAGGAGATGCTCTTGTTCTCCATGGACTTCACAGTGTCCCAGAACTTTTTGGAGTTGGAGCTACAGGATGCAAACTTCTGCCTGAATAAGCTGGCCTTAGCTTTCCTGACTGACTGCGTGTATTGGTTCCTGACTTCCCTGAACAGTTGCATATCGCTGGGACTATTCGATGCTATTGCAGTCCGCCACAGGATGTTTTTGTGCTGTATCTGTTCTTAGTTCTGCATTTTTTGAACGGAGCATGCTTATCTAAAATGGTGAGGAAGTTACTTTTAAAGAATGACCAGGCATCCTCAACTAACGGGATGAGGTCAATGTCCTTCCAGGATACCCGGGCCAGGTCGATTAGAAAGGCCTGCTCACAGAAGTGTTTTAGGGAGCGTTTGACAGTGATGAGGGGTGGTCGTTTGACTGCGGCTCCGTAGCGGATACAGGCAATGAGGCAGTGATCGCTGAGATCCTGGTTGAAGACAGCGGAGGTGTATTTGGAGGGCCAGTTGGTCAGGATGACGTCAATGAGGGTGCCCTTGTTTACAGAGTTAGGGTTGTACCTGGTGGGTTCCTTGATGATTTGTGTGAGATTGAGGGCATCTAGCTTAGATTGTAGGACTGCCGGGGTGTTAAGCATATCCCAGTTTAGGTCACCTAACAGAACAAACTCTGAAGCTAGATGGGGGGCGATCAATTCACAAATGGTGTCCAGGGCACAGCTGGGAGCTAAGGGGGGTCGGTAGCAGGCGGCAACAGTGAGAGACTTATTTCTGGAGAGAGTAATTTTTTTAATTAGTAGTTTGAACTGTTTGGGTATGGACCTGGAAAGTATGACATTACTTTGCAGGCTATCTCTGCAGTAGACTGCAACTCCTCCCCCTTTACATAATGCGCAGACAGGGGTATGGTGGGGTGCGGGTACAGCGGAGGTAAGCCCAGGCACTGGGTGATGATGAGAGAGGTTGTATCTCTGGACATGCTGGTTGTAATGGGTGAGGTCACCGCATGTGTGGGAGGTGGGACAAAGGAGGCATCAGGGGTATGAAGAGTGGAACTAGGGGCTCCATTGTGAACTAAAACAATGATAACTAACCTGAACAACAGTATACCAGGCATATTGACATTTGAGAGAGACATACAGCGAGGCATACAGTAATCACAGGTGTTGAATTGGGAAAGCTAGCTAAAACAGTAGGTGAGATAACAACAGCTAATCAGCTAGCACAACAACAGCAGGTAAAATGGCATTGACTAGGCAACGGGGCCGACAGATAAAACAAACAAGCAGAATGGAGTACCGTGATTAATGGACAGTCCAGCGTGCATCAGCTATGTAGCCAAGAGATCAGTGTCCAGGGGGCAGCGGTGGATGGGGCAGGGAGGCTGGACTGGCGAGTGTTATCCAGGTTAAAAAAAACTAACAATGACTAAATAGCTTGTAGCTAGTTAGCTGGTTAGCTTAACCCTCCAACACATTGACTCTATTCCCTTGCTGAGACCAGTGATGTCTGCCTGTCTCTCTGCCTGTCTGTCTCCATACACTTGATTCAGAAAGATTTTAAACAAAAGCTTTTTGGTTTTTGTTAGGGTTTTTCTTTATTTTGTGTTTTGTATTGTATTTTCCACTATGTATTATAACATGATACTGTTCTGTGCCCTACATTTAGGGGGTGCCGTGCAGGCCCAGCCCACTCAGCCACAGAGTGTGGAGCCTCCAGCAGAGTTGGCCCCCAAGGTGTCCCCTCCGCCAAAGCCAGCCCCCCCTCTAGTTTTAAGAGCGGCCACCATCCCCATTCAAAAGCAAGCCTCCACTCCAGTGGCAAAACCATACACTGCTCCAGTCTCTAGGCCAGCCCCTGCCCCAGTGCAAAAGCAATCCTCTTCCCCTCCACCAAAGCCACCCCCTCCTGCGGTGGTAAAGACGACCTCTGCTCAAGTACCAAAGCCTATCCCTTCCCCGGTGCAAAAGCCTGCTCCAGCTCCAGCTCCAGCCCTTGCCCCAGCCCATGTCTCAGCCCCAGTCCTATCCCCAAACCTGGCCACTGTATCAGTCCCTGCTCCTGTCTCAACCCCAGCATCAGCTCCAGCCCCAGCCCGTGTCTCAGCCACAGTCCTATCCCCAAACCTGGCCACTGTCTCAGTCCCTGCTCCTGTCTCACCCCCAGCACCAGCACCAGCTCCAGCCCCAGCCTGTGTCTCAGCCCCAGTCCTATCCCCAATCCTGGCCACTGTCTCAGTCCCTGCTCCTGTCTCACCCCCAGCACCAGCACCAGCTCCAGCCCCAGCCTGTGTCTCAGCCCCAGTCCTATCCCCAATCCTGGCCCCTGTCTCAGTCCCTGCCCTGCCCCAGCCCCTGCTGCCCCTGTCTCAGCTCCAACCTCCAACCTAGCACCCGCCTTACTCCCAGTCCTATCCCCGACCCCTTCTCCTGTCTCACCCCCAGTTCCAACCACTGCCCCCACTACACAGCAGCCCAAGCCCCAGCCTCAGGTGTCTCCATCAGCAGCCCCTCCCCCAGGAAAGCCAGCAGAGCTGCCCCCTCTGCCTCCCAAGCCCAAGCCTATACCTCCTGTACGCCGCAACTCCAAGCCCCTGATCCAGCCCAAACCCCAGACCCCCCCTCCACCCATTGGCCTGAAGCCCAGTCCTGATGCTGTGTTTTCATCCAGGGTGCCAGGCCAGTCCCTGTCCCCAAAGAGGTCCCCTGGGAGGGTGCAGTCCCCTTTCTTTCCCCAGTCTCCAGCTAAAGCTCAGCCACCAACGGTCCTTTCCCCAGACTTTCACCCAGACCCTACCCCTATTATGATGCCCATGTCCTCCACTGGCACTGCCATGGCCCCTGAGCCTGCTCCAGAGCCTACACCAGTCTCAGTTTCAGTCTCATTCCCATCCCCATTCTCATCCCCAGTCTCAGCCTCATCCCCAGTCTCAGCCTCATCCCCAGTCTCAGCCTCATCCCCAGCTCCAGTCTCAGCCTCATTCCCAGCCCCAGTCTCAGCCCCAGTCTCAGCCTCATCCCCACCAGTCTCAGCCCCAGCCCCAGAATCAGATAAAGCTGAACCTCTGGTTGAAGAACCGCCAGCACCCAAGGGCCATCCACTGCTGAAGTAAGAGCTTTAGCTACATTAAACAAAAATGGTGACATGGTGATAATGTTGTCAGAGCCATTACCCTGATGTACTGTGTGTTTGTTCTAGTAAGCTTTAGGGTTAGATTTAAGGTCAGGTTTAATGTGATGTCTCTGCAGTAAGTCCCTGACCAGGTTAGCTTCAGGGTTTACGGTCAGGTTTAACATGATGTCTCTGTCTCAGCAGTAAATCCCTGACCAGGTTGACCAGTCTCTGTTAGCTTGACCAGGGGTTTAAGGTCAGGTTTAACATGATGTCTCTGTCTCTGCAGTAAATCCCTGACCAGGTTAGCTTCAGGGTTTACGGTCAGGTTTAACATGATGTCTCTGTCTCAGCAGTAAATCCCTGACCAGGTTAGCTTCAGGGTTTACGGTCAGGTTTAACATGATGTCTCTGTCTCAGCAGTAAATCCCTGACCAGGTTAGCTTCAGGGTTTACGGTCAGGTTTAATGTGATGTCTCTGTCTCAGCAGTAAATCCCTGACCAGGTTAGCTTCAGGGTTTACGGTCAGGTTTAACGTGATGTCTCTGTCTCAGCAGTAAATCCCTGACCAGGTTAGCTTCAGGGTTTAAGGTCAGGTTTAACGTGATGTCTCTGTCTCTGCAGTAAATCCCTGACCAGGTTAGCTTCAGGGTTTAGGGTCAGGTTTAACGTGATGTCTCTGTCTCAGCAGTAAATCCCTGACCAGGTTAGCTTCAGGGTTTAAGGTCAGGTTTAACGTGATGTCTCTGTCTCTGCAGTAAATCCCTGACCAGGTTAGCTTCAGGGTTTAAGGTCAGGTTTAACGTGATGTCTCTGTCTCAGCAGTAAATCCCTGACCAGGTTAGCTTCAGGGTTTAAGGTCAGGTTTAACGTTTAACGTGATGTCTCTGTCTCTGCAGTAAATCCCTGACCAGGTTAGCTTCAGGGTTTAATGTGATGTCTCTGCAGTCAGGTTTAACGTGATGTCTCTGTCTAACCAGCAGTAAATCCCTGACCAGGTTAGTTTCAGGGTTTAAGGTCAGGTTTAACGTGATGTCTCTGTCTCAGCAGTAAATCCCTGACCAGGTTAACTTTAGGGCAGGTTTAAGGTGATGTCTCTGGCAGTAAATTTACCAGGTCAGGGTCCCTGACCAGGTTAGCTTCAGGGTTTACGGTTTAACATGATGTCTCTGTCTCAGCAGTAAATCCCTGACCAGGTTAGCTTCAGGGTTTAAGGTCAGGTTTAACATGATGTCTCTGTCTCAGCAGTAAATCCCTGACCAGGTTAGCTTCAGGGTTTAAGGTCAGGTTTAACGTGATGTCTCTGTCTCAGTAAAGCAGTAAATCCAGGTTTAACGTGATGTCTCTGTAAATCCCTAACCAGGTTAACTTTAGGGTCAGGGTTTAAGGTGATGTCTCTGTCTCAGCAGTAAATCCCTGACCAGGTTAGCTTCAGGGTTTACGGTCAGGTTTAACATGATGTCTCTGTCTCAGGTTTAACCAGGGCTTCAGGTTTAACATGATGTCTCTGTCTCAGCAGTAAATCCCTGACCAGGTTAGCTTCAGGGTTTAAGGTCAGGTTTAACATGATGTCTCTGTCTCAGCAGTAAATCCCTGACCAGGTTAGCTTCAGGGTTTACGGTCAGGTTTAACATGATGTCTCTGTCTCAGCAGTAAATCCCTGACCAGGTTAGCTTCAGGGTTTAAGGTCAGGTTTAATGTGATGTCTCTGTCTCAGCAGTAAATCCCTGACCAGGTTAGCTTCAGGGTTTAAGGTCAGGTTTAACATGATGTCTCTCCCTGACCAGGTCTCTGCAGTAAATCCCTGACCAGGTTAGCTTCAGGGTTTAGGTCAGGTCAGGTTTAATCAGGGTTTACGGTAAATCCCTCAGGTTTAAAGGTCAGGCTTTAACATGATGTCTCTGTCTCAGCAGTAAATCCCTGACCAGGTTAGCTTCAGGGTTTACGGTCAGGTTTAACGTGATGTCTCTGTCTCAGCAGTAAATCCCTGACCAGGTTAGCTTCAGGGTTTACGGTCAGGTTTAACATGATGTCTCTGTCTCAGCAGTAAATCCCTGACCAGGTTAGCTTCAGGGTTTACGGTCAGGTTTATGTCTCTGTCTCAGCAGTAAATCCCTGACCAGGTTGTCAGGGTTTAAGGTCAGGTTTCAGGTAAATCCCTGACCAGGTTAGCTTCAGGGTTTAAGGTCAGGTTTAACGTGATGTCTCTGTCTGTAAATCCCTGACCAGGTTAGCAGGTCAGGTTTAAATGATGTCTCTGTCTCAGCAGTAAATCCCTGACCAGGTTAGCTTCAGGGTTTACGGTCAGGTTTAACGTGATGTCTCTGTCTCAGCAGTAAATCCCTGACCAGGTTAGCTTCAGGGTTTACGGTCAGGTTTAATGTGATGTCTCTGTCTCAGCAGTAAATCCCTGACCAGGTTAGCTTCAGGGTCAGCAGTAAATCCCTGACCAGGTTAGCTTCAGGGTTTAAGGTCAGGTTTAACATGATGTCTCTGTCTCAGCAGTAAATCCCTGACCAGGTTAGCTTCAGGGTTTAAGGTCAGGTTTAACATGATGTCTCTGTCTCAGCAGTAAATCCCTGACCAGGTTAGCTTCAGGGTTTAAGGTCAGGTTTAACGTGATGTCTCTGTCTCAGCAGTAAATCCCTGACCCTGACCAGGTTGAGGGTTTAAGGTCAGGTTTAACATGATGTCTCTGTCTCAGCAGTAAATCCCTGACCAGGACCAGGTTAGTCTTCAGGGTTTACCAGGGTCAGGTTTAGGTCAGGTTTAACGTGATGTCTCTGTCTAAGCAGTAAATCCCTGACCAGGTTAGCTTCAGGGTTTAGGTCAGGTTTAACATGATGTCTCTGTCTCAGCAGTAAATCCCTGACCAGGTTAGCTTCAGGGTTTAAGGTCAGGTTTAACATGTCTCTGCGGTTGTCTCTGTCTCAGCAGTAAATCCCTGACCAGGTTAGCTTCAGGGTTTAAGGTCAGGTTTAACGTGATGTAAATCCCTGTCTCTGCAGTAATGTCCTGACCAGGTTAGCTTCAGGGTTTAAGGTCAGGTTTAACATGATGTCTCTGTCTCAGCAGTAAATCCCTGACCAGGTTAGCTTCAGGGTTTAAGGTCAGGTTTAATGTGATGTCTCTGTCTCAGCAGTAAATCCCTGACCAGGTTAGCTTCAGGGTTTAAGGTCAGGTTTAACGTGATGTCTCTGTCTCAGCAGTAAATCCCTGACCAGGTTAGCTTCAGGGTTTAAGGTCAGGTTTAACATGATGTCTCTGTCTCAGCAGTAAATCCCTGACCAGGTTAGCTTCAGGGTTTAAGGTCAGGTTTAACATGATGTCTCTGTCTCAGCAGTAAATCCCTGACCAGGTTAGCTTCAGGGTTTAAGGTCAGGTTTAACGTGAGGCAGTAAATCCCTGACCAGGTTAGGTCAGGTTTAACATGATGTCTCTGTCTCAGCAGTAAATCCCTGACCAGGTTAGCTTCAGGGTTTAAGGTCAGGTTTAACATGATGTCTCTGTCTCAGCAGTAAATCCCTGACCAGGTTAGCTTCAGGGACCAGGTTAGCTTCAGGGTTTAGCTTCAGGGTTTAAGGTCAGGTTTAACATGATGTCTCTGTCTCAGCAGTAAATCCCTGACCAGGTTAGCTTCAGGTCAGGTTTAACATGATGTCTCTGTCTCAGCAGTAAATCCCTGACCTTCAGGTTTAATGTGATGTCTCTGTCTCAGGTAAATTGACCAGGTTAGCTTCAGGGTTTAAGGTCAGGTTTAACATGATGTCTCTGTCTCAGCAGTAAATCCCTGACCAGGTTAGCTTCAGGGTTTACGGTCAGGTTTAATGATGTCTCTGTCTCAGCAGTAAATCCCTGACCAGGTTAGCTTCAGGGTTTAAGGTCAGGTTTAACATGATGTCTCTGTCTCAGCAGTAAATCCCTGACCAGGTTAGCTTCAGGGTTTAAGGTCAGGTTTAACGTGATGTCTCTGTCTCAGCAGTAAATCCCTGACCAGGTTAGCTTCAGGGTTTAAGGTCAGGTTTCATGGTTTAAGCAGTAAATCCCTGACCAGGTTGCTTCAGGGTTTAAGGTCAGGTTTAACGTGATGTCTCTGTCTCAGCAGTAAATCCCTGACCAGGTTAGCTTCAGGGTTTACGGTCAGGTTTAACGTGATGTCTCTGTCTCAGCAGTAAATCCCTGACCAGGTTAGCTTCAGGGTTTACGGTCAGGTTTAACATGATGTCTCTGTCTCAGCAGTAAATCCCTGACCAGGTTAGCTTCAGGGTTTAAGGTCAGGTTTAACGTGATTTCTCTGTCTCAGCAGTAAATCTCAGTCCCTGACCAGGTTAGCTTCAGGGTCCTCTATGGGATCGATGTCCCTATACTGGGACGGTTGTTGCTAACGTGCGCTAATGTGACTAGAATGACGTTGTAACAACAAACTTTCCAGGACATAGGCGTATCTTATATTGGCAAAAAGCTTCAATTCTTGTTAATCTAACTTCAGTGTCCAATTTACAGTAGCTATTACAGTGAAAACATACCATACTATTGTTTGAGGAGAGTGCAAAACAACAAAACACTTTCATCACTGCAACTGGTTTGATACATTCACCCACGTCTGAAGGTAAACAATATACTTACATTCAGTAATCTTGCTCTGATTTGTCATCTTGAGGGTCCCAGAAATAAAATGTAGCATAGTTTTGTTGATAAAATCTATTTTTATTTTCAAATGTAGGAACTGGGTTCTACAGTTTGAACCCCTGCTGTCTCTGGCTCCAAAATCACACTGCCTAGCCATCTATAGTTGAAGTCGGAAATTTACATACACTTTAGTTGGAGTCATTAAAACTCGTTTTTCAACCACTCCACAAATTTCTTGATAATAACTATAGTTTTGGCAAGTCGGGTAGGACATCTACTTTGTGCATGGCACAAGTAATTTTTCCAACAATTGTTTACAGAAAGATTATTTAACTTATAATTCACTGTATCACAATTCCAGTGGGTCAGAAGTTTACATACACTAAGTTGACTGTGCCTTTAAACTGCTTAGAAAATTCCAGAAAATGATGTCATGGCTTTAGAAGCTTCTGATTTACATAATTTGAGTCAATTGGAGGTGTACCTGTGGATGTATTTAAAGGCCTACATTCAAACTCAGTGCCTCTTTGCTTGACATCATGGGAAAATCAAAAGAAATCAGCCAAGACCTCAGAAAAAAAATGTAGACCTACACAAGTCTGGTTCATCCTTGGGAGCAATTTTAAAACTCCTGAAGGCACCATGTTCATCAAATCAAATCAAATCAAATTGATTTATATAGCCCTTCGTACATCAGCTGATATCTCAAAGTGCTGTACAGAAACCCAGCCTAAAACCCCAAACAGCAAGCAATGCAGGTGTAGAAAACAATAGTACGCAAGTATAAACACCATAGGACCACGCAGCCGTCCTATATCGACATAACCTGAAAGGCCGCTCAGGAAGGAAGAAGCCACTGCTCCAAAACTGCCATAAAAAGTCTACAGTTTGCAACTGCACATGGGGACAAAGGAGAAATGTCCTCTGGTTTGATGAAACAAAAATAAAACTGTTTGGCCATAATGACCACTGTTATGTTAGAATGAAAAAGAGGGAGGCTTGCAAGCCGAAGAACATCATCCCAACTGTGAAGCACGGTGTTGGCAGCATCATGTTGTGGGGGTGCTTTGCTGCAGGAGCGACTGGTGCACTTCACAAAATAGATGGCATCATGAGGACGGAAAATTATGTTGATATATTGAAGCAACATCTCAAGACATCAGTCAGGAAGTTAAAACTTGGTCGCAAATGGGTCTTCCAAATGGACAATGACCCCAAGCATGCTTCCAAAGTTGTGCAAAATGGCTTAAGGACAACAAAGTCAAGGTATTGGAGTGGCCATCACAAATCCCTGACCTCAATCCTATAGAACATTTGTGGGCAGAACTGAAAAAGCGAATGAGAGCAAGGAGGCCTACAAACCTGACTCAGTTACACCAGCTCTGTCAGGAGGAATGGGCCAAAATTCACCCAACTTATTGTTGGAAGCTTGTTGAGGGCTACCTGAAACGTTTGACCCAAGTTAAACAATTTAAAGGCAATGCTCCAAATACAAATTGAGTGTATGTAAACTTCTGACCCACTGGAAATGTGATGAAATAAGTAAAAGCTGAAATATATCATTCTCTCTACTATTATTCTGATATTTCGCATTCTTAAAATAAAGTGGTGATCCTAACTAAACTAACTAAAACAGGGAATTTTTACTCTGATTAAATGTCAGGAATTGTGAAAAACTGAGTTTAAATGTGTTTGACTAAGGTGTATGTAAACCTCCGACTTCAACTGTAGATGTGTGAACGTTAGTGTATAAGCTAATGATCCATCATGTATGACATTGCTGGGAGTTTGTAAACTTAAATGTTGTATTACCATAGGATTCTTGTATGCTCTCTGTAGTTTTGTAGTTGAAAATGTATCAATTGACAAATTTGGCACATTTGGGCAGACTTGATGCAAAATACTGTGAAACTATGCACACACCCTGCTAAATTGCGCAAAACTGCAGTATTATATTATAGCCTTTCTCTTGCTTTTCAAAGATGATGAAAATAATTATAATAGAAAACGCGTGTTTTTTTGTTTTCATTATCTTTTACCAGATCTAATGTGCTATATTCTCCTACATTCATTTCACATTTCCACAAACTTCAAAGTGTTTCCATTCAAAGGTTTAATGTGATATCTCTGCGGTAAGTCCCAGTCTCTGACCAGGTTAGCTTTTGTGTAAGGGTTTAAAGTCAGGTTTAATGTGATGTCTCTGTCTCTGCAGTAAATACCAGAGTCCCTGGCCAGATTAGGACCTAAGGTTAGGAGTTATTATTAGGGTTAACGGTATGTCTCTGTCTGTTTCAGTAAGTCCCAGTCCCTGACCAATGCCTTCAGCGCTTTGGGAGATGCGTCGTTCTTCCGCTCCAGCTCGACCAGCTCCTCGGCGGGTGGAGAGGACGAAGCCAAGGCCGAGACCATCCGGAACATCCGCAAGTCCTTCGCCAGCCTATTCTCCGATTAGTCCTCTCCCACATGCTCTAGGATTGGCAGATGACTTCATTGACATAAACGTGACCCAGTCTGAGATTAACTGTGTGTAACTGTATAACTCCCAAGTCCCGCCTCCATCCCCTGCCTCTCTGTGTCTCTGAGGACTCAATTGGCAAGTTGAGTGTGATGATGTCAAAGTGCCAGCTACCTGTAACTACCTGTAGCTAGCTACCTGCGTGAAGCTTGGCCCTCGGTCAGTGTGTGAGGAGGAGGAGATATATATGACGTCTAATGCATGAAGATGACGGCTACATCAGTAGGTGTTGTGGAGCAGAATGGATGTTTGTGTTGAGTTGATGTTACCCATTGCCTCTAGATGTTGTAGCCTTAATGTGATGTGTTTTATTACAGATTCGTGACTGTGAGTGGTGACCCCTGACTCCTGTATCACCATATGTACTTCCTGTGTAGTACAGATATCTGCAGTACGTTCTTCATCATTAACAGTTGTTCAATAATAATACCTCTGTTGTGGCTGTTGACCACAGTCACTCATACATACAAGTATACCTTTCCTTTAATCAGTCAAACCTCTCCTTTAAGGTGTCAGACCCCTCCTTTAATCAGTCAGACCTCTATTTAATCAATCAGACCTCTCCTTTAATCTGTCAAACCTCTCCTTTAATCTGTCAAACCTCTATTTAATCAGTCAGACCGCTCCTTTAACTTGGTTAGAACTCTCCTTTTATCAATCAGACCCGTCCTTTAATCTGTCAGACCCCTCCTTTAATCAGTCAGACCGCTCCTTTAGTCAGTCAGACCTCTCCTTTAATCAATCAGACCTCTCCTTTAATAAATCAGACCTCTCCTTTAATCTGTCAAACCTCTATTTAATCAATCAGACCGCTCCTTTAACTTGGTTAGACCTCTCCTTTAATCAATCAGACCCCTCCTTTAATCTGTCAAACCTCTCCTTTAATCTGTCAAACCTCTATTTAATCAGTCAGACCCCTCCTTTAATCAATCAGACCCCTCCTTTAATCTGTCAAACCTCTCCTTTAATCTGTCAAACCTCTATTTAATCAGTCAGACCGCTCCTTTAACTTGGTTAGACCTCTCCTTTAATCAATCAGACCTCTCCTTTAATCAATCAGACCTCTCCTTTAATCAATCAGACCTCTCCTTTAATCAGTCAGACCCCTCCTTTAATCTGTCAAACCTCTATTTAATCAGTCAGACCGCTCCTTTAACTTGGTTAGACCTCTCCTTTAATCAATCAGACCTCTCCTTTAATCAATCAGACCTCTCCTTTAATCAATCAGACCTCTCCTTTAATCAGTCAGACCCCTCCTTTAATCTGTCAAACCTCTATTTAATCAGTCAGACCGCTCCTTTAACTTGGTTAGACCTCTCTTTTATGGTGCAAGACCTGTCCTTTAAGGTGCCAGTCATCTCCTTTAAGGTGTCAGACCTTCATTTAAGGTATCCGACCACTCTTTAAGTTGTCAAGCCAACACCAGAACCGGTCAGTTTCAATAACGTTTCAGATCATCTGTCCTGTAAACACCTTGGTGTCCAGCAGTTCTACCAACCTGTGAGCTTATATCAACTATATCAACAGCCATCTAACATGTTATATTGTTTAATTAATGCTTTGTAAATGTTGTATTGCACCGTTACTGTATGTGAGTCATCCAGGAGTTTATTTTGTAATAATGAATCATTGATAATGTATTGTAGGTTCCTGTACTCTTTTATTTGTCCGTATGCAGTACTGCCTTGCATGACCAATATGACCCAGTGACCCTTGGTACCATAGTAATGTTACCTGTACATAGATGTCAATAAATGAAGATGTGGTAAATCGTTCCACTAATGTATCTGTATTACTGACTCCTCCATTTACAATGACTAACTTGTTCTGTTATAAATGGATAAATGCAGCTGTTCTTTTTGTCAAATCAAAATCAAATCAAATCAAATTTTATTTGTCACATACACATGGTTAGCAGATGTTAATGCGAGTGTAGCGAAATGCTTGTGCTTCTAGTTCCGACAATGCAGTGATAACCAACAAGTAATCTAACTAACAATTCCAAAACTACTGTCTTATACACAGTGTAGGGGATAAGGAACATGTACATAAGGATATATGAATATGATGGTACAGAGCAGCATACAGTAGATATCTACAGTATATACATATGAGATGAGTGTGTAGACAAAGTAAACAAAGTGGCATAGTTAAAGTGGCTAGTGATACATGTGTTACATAAGGATGCAGTCGATGTTGTAGGTAGATATACATATGCATATGAGATGAATAATGTGACTGATAGGTAGCATTGTTTAAAGTGGCTAGATATTTCATCATTTCCATCAACTGATTAAAATTGTGGTCAGTGTATCTCTGTGAGCAGCCACTCAATGTTAGTGGTGGCTATATCTCTGTGACTGATATATTGTGGTAGATATCTCTGGATGACTGATATATTGTGGTAGATATCGATGTGGATAGGGATTGATTGGTGTTCCTAAACTGTGACTCATATATTGTGGTAGATATCTCTGTGACTCATATATTGTGGTAGATATCTCTGCGACTCATATATTGTGGTAGATATCTCGATTAATGATATATTGTGGTACATATCTCGATGACTGATATATTGTGGTAGATATCTCGATTAATGATATATTGTGGTAGATATCTTGATTAATGATATATTGTGGTAGATATCTCGATTAATGATATATTGTGGTAGATATCTCGATTAATGATATATTGTGGTAGATATCTCGATTAATGATATATTGTGGTAGATATCTCGATTAATGATATATTGTGGCAGATATCTCGATTAATGATATATTGTGGTAGATATCTCGATTAATGATATATTGTGGTAGATATCTCGATTAATGATATATTGTGGTAGATATCTCTGTGACTGATATATTGTGGTAGATATCTCTGTGACTGATATATTGTGGTAGATATCTCTGTGACTGATATATTGTGGTAGATATCTCTACCCTGCCACATGCCTCTTGTGTCTGAGCCATTGTGAGTCACTTGTCTCTGTACTGACTATGACTGATATATTGTGGTAGATATCTCGATTAATGATATATTGTGGTAGATATCTCTATGACTGATATATTGTGGTAGATATCTCGATTAATGATATATTGTGGTAGATATCTCGATTAATGATATATTGTGGTAGATATCTCTGTGACTGATATATTGTGGTAGATATCTCTATGACTGATATATTGTGGTAGATATCTCGATTAATGTTATATTGTGGTAGATATCTCGATGACTGATATATTGTGGTAGATATCTCTGTGACTGATATATTGTGGTAGATATCTCGATTAATGATATATTGTGGTAGATATCTCGATTAATGATATATTGTGGTAGATATCTCTGTGACTGATATATTGTGGTAGATATCTCGATTAATGATATATTGTGGTAGATATCTCGATGACTGATATATTGTGGTAGATATCTCTATGACTGATATATTGTGGTAGATATCTCTATGACTGATATATCGTGGTAGATATCTCTGTGACTCATATATTGTGGTAGATATCTCGATGACTGATATATTGTGGTAGATATCTCTATGACTGATATATTGTGGTAGATATCTCGATTAATGATATATTGTGGTAGATATCTCGATGACTGATATATTGTGGTAGATATCTCTGTGACTCATATATTGTGGTAGATATCTCTGTGACTGATATATTGTGGTAGATATCTCTATGACTGATATATTGTGGTAGATATCTCGATTAATGATATATTGTGGTAGATATCTCTATGACTGATATATTGTGGTAGATATCTCGATTAATGATATATTGTGGTAGATATCTCGATGATATATTGTGGTGATATATTGTGGATATATTGTGGTAGATATCTATTGTGGTAGATACTCGATTAATATATTGTGGTAGATATCTCTGTGACTGATATATTGTGGTAGATATCTCTGTGACTGATATATTGTGGTAGATATCTCGATTAATGATATATTGTGGTAGATATCTCGATGACTGATATATTGTGGTAGATATCTCTATGACTGATATATTGTGGTAGATATCTCTATGACTGATATATCGTGGTAGATATCTCTGTGACTCATATATTGTGGTAGATATCTCTGTGACTGATATATTGTGGTAGATATCTCGATGACTGATATATTGTGGTAGATATCTCTATGACTGATATATTGTGGTAGATATCTCGATTAATGATATATTGTGGTAGATATCTCGATGACTGATATATTGTGGTAGATATCTCTGATGACTGATATATTGTGGTAGATATCTCGATGACTGATATATTGTGGTAGATATCTGTGATTAATGATATATTGTGGTAGATATCTCTGTGACTGATATATTGTGGTAGATATCTCTGTGATTAATGATATATTGTGGTAGATATCTCGATGATGACTGATATATTGTGGTAGATATCTCTGTGACTGATATATTGTAGGTAGATATCTCTGTGACTGATATATTGTGGTAGATATCTCTATGACTGATATATTGTGGTAGATATCTCTGTGACTGATATATTGTGGTAGATATCTCTGTGACTGATATATTGTGGTAGATATCTCTGATGACTGATATATTGTGGTAGATATCTCTATGACTGATATATTGTGGTAGATATCTCGATTAATGATATATTGTGGTAGATATCTCGATGACTGATATATTGTGGTAGATATCTCTATGACTGATATATTGTGGTAGATATCTCTATGACTGATATATTGTGGTAGATATCTCTGTGACTGATATATTGTAGGTACTGATATGGTAGATATCTGTGACTGATATATTGTGGTAGATATCTCTAATGATGACTGATATATTGTGGTAGATATCTCTGTGACTCATATATTGTGGTAGATATATATTGTGGTAGATATCTCTGTGACTGATATATTGTGGTAGATATCTCTGATATATGTGGTAGATACTGATATATTGTGGTAGATATCTCGTGACTGATATATTGTGGTAGATATCTCGATGACTGATATATTGTGGTAGATATCTCTGTGACTGATATATTGTGGTAGATATCTCTGTGACTGATATATTGTGGTAGATATCTCGATGACTGATATATTGTGGTAGATATCTCTGTGACTCATATATTGTGGTAGATATCTCTGTGACTGATATATTGTGGTAGATATCTCGATTAATGATATATTGTGGTAGATATCTCGATGACTGATATATTGTGGTAGATATCTCTGTGACTGATATATTGTGGTAGATATCTCTGTGACTGATATATTGTGGTAGATATCTCGATTAATGATATATTGTGGTAGATATCTCGATGACTGATATATTGTGGTAGATATCTCTGTGACTGATATATTGTGGTAGATATCTCTGTGACTGATATATTGTGGTAGATATCTCGATGACTGATATATTGTGGTAGATATCTCTGTGACTCATATATTGTGGTAGATATCTCTGTGACTGATATATTGTGGTAGATATCTCGATTAATGATATATTGTGGTAGATATCTCGATTAATGATATATTGTGGTAGATATCTCGATTAATGATATATTGTGGTAGATATCTCGATTAATGATATATTGTGGTAGATATCTCTGTGACTCATATATTGTGGTAGATATCTCTGTGACTGATATATTGTGGTAGATATCTCGATTAATGATATATTGTGGTAGATATCTCGATGACTGATATATTGTGGTAGATATCTCTGATGACTGATATTGTGGTAGATATCTCTGTGACTGATATATTGTGGTAGATATCTCGATGACTGATATATTGTGGTAGATATCTCTCTGATATATTGATCTCGATTAATGATATATTGTGGTAGATATCTCTGTGACTGATATATTGTGGTAGATATCTCTGTGACTGATATATTGTGGTAGATATCTCGATTAATGATATATTGTGGTAGATATCTCGATGACTGATATATTGTGGTAGATATCTCTGTGACTGATATATTGTGGTAGATATCTCTGTGACTGATATATTGTGGTAGATATCTCTGATATACTGATATATTGTGGTAGATATCTCTGATGACTGATATATTGTGGTAGATATCTCTGATGACTGATATATTGTGGTAGATATCTCGATTAATGATATATTGTGGTAGATACTGATATATTGTGGTAGATATCTCGATGACTGATATATTGTGGTAGATATCTCTGTGACTGATATATTGTGGTAGATATCTCGATGACTGATATATTGTGGTAGATATCTCTGTGACTGATATATTGTGGTAGATATCTCTGATGACTGATATATTGTGGTAGATATCTGACTGATATATTGTTATATCGATTAATGATATATTGTGTAGATATCTCGATTAGATATATATATCTCGATGACTGATATATTGTGGTAGATATCTCTGTGACTGATATATTGTGGTAGATATCTCTGTGACTGATATATTGTGGTAGATATCTCGATTAATTATATATTGTGGTAGATATCTCGATGACTGATATATTGTGGTAGATATCTCTTTCGGATGGGACGTTAAATGGGTGTCCTGACTCTGTGGTCACCAAAGATCCCATGGCACTTATCGTAAGAGTAGGGTTGTTAACTCCGGTGTCCTGGCTAAATTCCCAAACTGGACTTGATACCATCCTGGCCACCTAATCATCCCCAGCTTACAATTGGCTCATTCATCCCCCCTATTCTCCCCTGAGGCTGAAGAAATTTGGCTTGTCACCCAAAACCCTGGCAAACGTTTACAGATGCACAATCGAGAGCATCCTGTCGGTCTGTATCGCAGCCTGGTAAGGCTCTCCAGAGGGTGGTGCGGTCTGCACAACGCATCACCAGGGGCAAACTACCTTCCCTCCATGACACCTACAGCACCCCATGTCACAGGAAGGCCAAAAAGATATTCAAGGACAACAACCACCACTGGGACCGAGAGACTGAAAAACAGCTTCTATCTCAAGGCCATTAGACTGCTAAACAGCAACCACTAACTCAGAGAGGCTGCTACCTACATTGAAACCCAATCACTGGCCATTTTAATAAATGGATCACCTGTCACTTTAATGCCACTTGAATAATGTTTACATATTTTACATTACTCATATCATATGTATATACTGTATTTTATACCATCTATTGCACCTTGCCTATTCTGCTCGGCCATCGCTCATCCATATATTCATATATACATATTCTCATTCACCCCTTTAGATTTGTGTGTGTTGGGGAATTGTTAGATTACTTGTTAGTTATCACTGCACTGTCGGAACTAGAAGCAAAAGCGTATCGCTACACTCGCATTAACATCTGCTAACCATGTGTATGTGACCAATACAATTTGATTTGAAGAGCCCTCACTGCTGCTCGATCAACCTATTTTTCCAACTTAATTGAGGAGAATAAGAAAAATCCAAAATGTATTTTTGATACTGTTGCAAAGCTAACTAAAAAGCAACATTCCCCAAGAGAGGATGGCTTTCACTTCAGCAGTGATGAATTCATGAACTTCTTTGACAAAAAGATCATGATCATCAGAAAACAAATAATGGACTCCTCTTTGAATCTGTCTTTCTCCTGTCTATAACCCCTAACCATAACCCCCAACCCCCACCCCCCTAACCCTAACACTAAACCTAACCCAAATGACAGACTCCTTTTTGAATCTGTCTTTCTCCTGTCTATAACCCCTAACCATAACCCCCAACCCCCACCACCCTAACCCTAACACTAAACCTAACCCAAATGACAGACTCCTCTTTGAATCTGTCTTTCTCCTGTCTATAACCCCTAACCATAACCCCCAACCCCCACCCCTAACCCTAACACTAAACCTAACCCAAATGACAGACTCCTCTTTGAATCTGTCTTTCTCCTGTCTATAACCCCTAACCATAACCCCCAACCCCCACCCCCTAACCCTAACACTAAACCTAACCCAAATGACAGACTCCTCTTTGAATCTGTCTTTCTCCTGTCTATAACCCCTAACCATAACCCCCAACCCCCACCCCCCTAACCCTAACACTAAACCTAACCCAAATGACAGACTCCTCTTTGAATCTGTCTTTCTCCTGTCTATAACCCCCAACCCCCACCACCCTAACCCTAACACTAAACCTAACCCAAATGACAGACTCCTCTTTGAATCTGTCTTTCTCCTGTCTATAACCCCTAACCATAACCCCCAACCCCCACCCCCCTAACCCTAACACTAAACCTAACCCAAATGACAGACTCCTTTTTGAATCTGTCTTTCTCCTGTCTATAACCCCTAACCATAACCCCCAACCCCCACCCCCTAACCCTAAACCTAACCCAAATGACAGACTCCTTTTTGAATCTGTCTTTCTCCTGTCTATAACCCCTAACCATAACCCCCAACCCCCACCCCCTAACCCTAACACTAAACCTAACCCAAATGACAGACTCCTCTTTGAATCTGTCTGCCCTAACCCCCTAACCTAACCTAACCCCTAACCCCTTAACCCAAACCCCCCTAACCCTAAACCCAAATGACGGACTCCACTTTGAATCTGTCTTTCTCCTGTCTATAACCCCTAACCATAACCCCCAACCCCCACCCCCTAACCCTAACACTAAACCTAACCCAAATGACAGACTCCTCTTTGAATCTGTCTTTCTCCTGTCTATAACCCCTAACCATAGAGTATTTAAACATTATATAAACATTATATAAAGTGGCATTGTTCCGTTGTCCTGAGTCTGCACAACACTGCCAGGACCTAGAATCAATGGACTCACTAAAGTTTTTTAATCCTATGTCTCACATTCATAAAAATAGTCATGGCCTCTAAACCTTCAAGCTGGACCCTATTCCAACTAAACTACTGAAAGAGCTGCTTCCTGTGCTTGGCCCTCCTATGTTGAACATAATAAACGGCTCTCTATCCACCAGATGTGTACCAAACTCACTAAAAGTGGCAGTAATGAAGCCTCTCTTGAAAAAGCCAAATCTTGACCCGGAAAATGTAATAAACTAATGGCCTATATCGAATCTCCCATTCCTCTCAAAGATTTTAGAAAAAGCTGCCTTCCTGAAGACACACATTGTATACGAAACCGTTCAGTCTGGTTTAGACCCCATCATAGCACTGAGACTGCACTCGTGAAGTTGGTAAATTACCTTTTAATGGTGTCAGACCAAGGCTCTGCATCTGTCCTCGTGCTCCTAGACCTTAGTGCTGCATTTGACACCATCGAGCACCACATTCTTTTGGAGAGATTGCAAACCCTAATTGGTCTATACGGACATGTTCTGGCGTGGTTTAGATCTTATCTGTCGGAAAGATATCAGTTTGTCTCTGTGGACGGTTTGTCCTCTGACAAATCAATTGTAAGTGTCGGTGTTCCTCAAGGTTCCGTTTTAGGACCACTATTGTTTTCACTATATATTTTACCTCTTGGTGATGTCATTCAGAAACATAATGTTAACTTTTGCGGACGATCCACAGCTGTAGAGAGACGAGACTTGGTCTCAGCCTTTATTGAAGACGCATCTCTTCAGTAGGTCCTGTGATTGAGTGTAGTCTGGCCCAGGGGTGCGAAGGTGAAAAGAAAGGCACTGGAGCGACAAACCGCCTTTGCTGTTTCTGCCTGGCAGGTTCCCTTCTATCCACTGGGATTATCTGCCTCTGACCCTATTATGGGGGCTGTAGGAGGGGTGCCGGTTTGGCGTACAGGAAGATCGTGCCGTGGGGGAGAGCTTCCTGGGTTATACTAAGCCTTGTCTCAGGGTAATACGTTGGTGGTTTGCGGATATACCTCTAGTGTTGTGGGGTCTGTGGTTTTACCTGAGCCCTGGGACCATGCCTCAGGACTACCTGGCCTGATGACTCCTTGCTGTCCCCAGTCCACCTGTCCATGCTGCTGCTCCAGTTTTAACTGCTTTTCCTGCGGCTATGGAACTCTGACCTGTTCACTGGACATGCTACCGTTTCCTGGACCTGCTGTTTCCGACTCTCTCTCTCTACCTTACCTGCTGTCTCTGGGGACAACCTGCTGTCTCGAACTCTGAATGCTCGGCTATGAAAAGCCAACTGACATTTACTCTTGAGGTACTGACCTGTTGCACCCTCGACAATCTTTGTAATTATTATTATTTGACCTTGCTGGTCATCTATGAATTTTTGAACATCTTGGCCATGTACTGTTATATTCTCAACCCAGCACAGCCAGAAGTGGACTGGCCACCCCTCAGAGCCCTTTTCCTATGTTTTTTCTAGGGAGTTTTTCCAAGCCACCGTGCTTCGACATCTGCATTGCCTGCTTTTTGCCGTTTTAGGATGGGTTTCTGTATGGCACTTTGTGACATCGACTGATGTGAAAAGGGCTTTATAAATACATTTGATTGATTGGACACATGATAATATATAATAATAATAATATATGCCATTTAGCAGACGCTTTTATCCAAAGCGACTTACAGTCATGTGTGCATACATTCTACGTATGGGTGGTCCCGGGAATCGAACCCACTACCCTGGCGTTACAAGCGCCATGCTCTACCAACTGAGCTACAGAAGGATGCACCTGAGTTCAATTGCAAGCCTCATAGCAAAGGGTCTGAATACTTATGTAAATAAATAAATACACATTTCTAAAAACCTATTTTCACTTTGTCATTATGGGGTATTGTGTGTAGATTAAATTAATTGTTTTCCTCATTAATCCATTTTGAATAAGGCTGTAACATAACGTAGAAAAGGTCAAGGGGTCTGAATACTTTCAGAATGCACTGTAAATGTATGTTGGTATTACTGACGGTGGCTCGCAATAATGTCTAATATTTAACATGACACAAATTGTAAAATAAAACTGAGAAAGGTATATAATTAAAACATTCTGAAGTGTATACATCAACTTGGCATGTTCAGCCCTATAGAAACCTATAGCTTGGGTTCAGCCCTATAGAAACCTATAGCTTGGGTTCAGCCCTATAGAAACCTATAGCTGGGTTCAGCCCTATAGAAACCTATAGCTTGGGTTCAGCCCTATAGAAACCTATAGCTTGGGTTCAGCCCTATAGAAACCTATAGCTTGGGTTCAGCCCTATAGAAACCTATAGCTTGGGTTCAGCCCTATAGAAACCTATAGCTTGGGTTCAGCCCTATAGAAACCTATAGCTTGGGTTCAGCCCTATAGTTAGCTTGGGTTCAGCCCTATAGAAACCTATAGCTTGGGTTCAGCCCTATAGAAACCTATAGCTTGGGTTCAGCCCTATAGAAACCTATAGCTTGGGTTCAGCCCTATAGAAACCTATAGCTTGGGTTCAGCCCTATAGAAACCTATAGCTTGGGTTCAGCCCTATAGAAACCTATAGCTTGGGTTCAGCCCTATAGAAACCTATAGCTTGGGTTCAGCCCTATAGAAACCTATAGCTTGGGTTCAGCCCTATAGAAACCTATAGCTTGGGTTCAGCCCTATAGAAACCTATAGCTTGGGTTCAGCCCTATAGAAACCTATAGCTTGGGTTCAGCCCTATAGAAACCTATAGCTTGGGTTCAGCCCTATAGAAACCTATAGCTTGGGTTCAGCCCTATAGAAACCTATAGCTTGGGTTCAGCCCTATAGAAACCTATAGCTTGGGTTCAGCCCTATAGAAACCTATAGCTTGGGTTGGGTTCTATAGCTTGGGTTCAGCCCTATAGAAACCTATAGCTTGGGTTCAGCCCTATAGAAACCTATAGCTTGGGTTCAGCCCTATAGAAACCTATAGCTTGGGTTCAGCCCTATAGAAACCTATAGCTTGGGTTCAGCCCTATAGAAACCTATAGCTTGGGTTCAGCCCTATAGAAACCTATAGCTTGGGTTCAGCCCTATAGAAACCTATAGCTTGGGTTCAGCCCTATAGAAACCTATAGCTTGGGTTCAGCCCTATAGAAACCTATAGCTTGGGTTCAGCCCTATAGAAACCTATAGCTTGGGTTCAGCCCTATAGAAACCTATAGCTTGGGTTCAGCCCTATAGAAACCTATAGCTTGGGTTCAGCCCTATAGAAACCTATAGCTTGGGTTCAGCCCTATAGAAACCTATAGCTTGGGTTCAGCCCTATAGAAACCTATAGCTTGGGTTCAGCCCTATAGAAACCTATAGCTTGGGTTCAGCCCTATAGAAACCTGGGTTAGCTTGGGTTCAGCCCTATAGAAACCTATAGCTTGGGTTCAGCCCTATAGAAACCTATAGGTTCAGCCCTATAGAAACCTATAGCTTGGGTTCAGCCCTATAGAAACCTATAGCTTGGGTTCAGCCCTATAGAAACCTATAGGGTTCAGCCCTATAGAAACCTATAGCTTGGGTTCAGAAACCTATAGCTTGGGTTCAGCCCTATAGAAACCTATAGCTTGGGTTCAGCTATAGAAACCTATAGCTTGGGTTAGAAACCTATAGCTTGGGTTCAGCCCTATAGAAACCTATAGCTTGGGTTCAGCCCTATAGAAACCTATAGCTTGGGTTCAGCCCTATAGAAACCTATAGTTCAGCCCTATAGAAACCTATAGCTTGGGTTCAGCCCTATAGAAACCTATAGCTTGGGTTCAGCCCTATAGAAACCTATAGCTTGGGTTCAGCCCTATAGAAACCTATAGCTTGGGTTCAGCCCTATAGAAACCTATAGCTTGGGTTCAGCCCTATAGAAACCTATAGCTTGGGTTCAGCCCTATAGAAACCTATAGCTTGGGTTCAGCCCTATAGAAACCTATAGCTTGGGTTCAGCCCTATAGAAACCTATATAGCTTGGGTTCAGCCCTATAGAAACCTATAGCTTGGGTTCAGCCCTATAGAAACCTATAGCTTGGGTTCAGCCCTATAGAAACCTATAGCTTGGGTTCAGCCCTATAGAAACCTATAGCTTGGGTTGGGTTCAGCCCTATAGAAACCTATAGCTTGGGTTCAGCCCTATAGAAACCTATAGCTTGGGTTCAGCCCTATAGAAACCTATAGCTTGGGTTCAGCCCTATAGAAACCTATAGCTTGGGTTCAGCCCTATAGAAACCTATAGCTTGGGTTCAGCCCTATAGAAACCTATAGCTTGGGTTCAGCCCTATAGAAACCTATAGCTGGGTTCAGCCCTATAGAAACCTATAGCTTGGGTTCAGGGTTCAGAAACCCTTGGGTTATAGAAACCTATAGCTATAGCTTGGGTTCAGCCCTATAGAAACCTATAGCTTGGGTTCAGCCCAGCCCTATAGAAACCTATAGCTTGGGTTCAGCCCTATAGAAACCTATAGCTTGGGTTGGGTTCAGCCCTATAGAAACCTATAGCTTGGGTTCAGCCCTATAGAAACCTATAGCTTGGGTTCAGCCCTATAGAAACCTATAGCTTGGGTTCAGCCCTATAGAAACCTATAGCTTGGGTTCAGCCCTATAGAAACCTATAGCTTGGGTTCAGCCCTATAGAAACCTATAGCTTGGGTTCAGCCCTATAGAAACCTATAGCTTGGGTTCAGCCCTATAGAAAAACCTATAGCTTGGGTTCAGCCCTATAGAAACCTATAGCTTGGGTTCAGCCCTATAGAAACCTATAGCTTGGGTTCAGCCCTATAGAAACCTATAGCTTGGGTTCAGCCCTATAGAAACCTATAGCTTGGGTTCAGCCCTATAGAAACCTATAGCTTGGGTTCAGCCCTCATAGAAACCTATAGCTTGGGTTCAGCCCTATAGAAACCTATAGCTTGGGTTCAGCCCTATAGAAAGCCCTATAGAAACCTTGGGTTCAGCCCTATAGAAACCTATAGCTTGGGTTCAGCCCTATAGAAACCTATAGCTTGGGTTCAGCCCTATAGAAACCTATAGCTTGGGTTCAGCCCTATAGAAACCTATAGCTGGGTTCAGCCCTATAGAAACCTATAGCTTGGGTTCAGCCCTATAGAAACCTATAGCTTGGGTTCAGCCCTATAGAAACCTATAGCTTGGGTTCAGCCCTATAGAAACCTATAGCTTGGGTTCAGCCCTATAGAAACCTATAGCTTGGGTTCAGCCCTATAGAAACCTATAGCTTGGGTTCAGTTCAGCTTGGGTTCAGCCCTATAGAAACCTATAGCTTGGGTTCAGCCCTATAGAAACCTATAGCTTGGGTTCAGCCCTATAGAAACCTATAGCTTGGGTTCAGCCCTATAGAAAAACCTATAGCTTGGGTTCAGCCCTATAGAAACCTATAGCTTGGGTTCAGCCCTATAGAAACCTATAGCTTGGGTTCAGCCCTATAGAAACCTATAGCTTGGGTTCAGCCCTATAGAAACCTATAGCTTGGGTTCAGCCCTATAGAAACCTATAGCTTGGGTTCAGCCCTATAGAAACCTATAGCTTGGGTTCAGCCCTATAGAAACCTATAGCTTGGGTTCACCTATAGCTTGGGTTCAGCCCTATAGAAACCTATAGCTTGGGTTCAGCCCTATAGAAACCTATAGCTTGGGTTCAGAAACCCTTGGGTTATAGAAACCTATAGCTTGGGTTCAGCCCTATAGAAACCTATAGCTTGGGTTCAGCCCTATAGAAACCTATAGCTTGGGTTCAGCCCTATAGAAACCTATAGCTTGGGTTCAGCCCTATAGAAACCTATAGCTTGGGTTCAGCTTGGGTTCAGCCCTATAGAAACCTATAGCTTGGGTTCAGCCCCCTATAGAAACCTATAGCTTGGGTTCAGCCCTATAGAAACCTATAGCTTGGGTTCAGCCCTATAGAAACCTAAGCTTGGGTTCAGCCCTATAGAAACCTTGGGTTCAGCCCTATAGAAACCTATAGCTTGGGTTCAGCCCTATAGAAACCTATAGCTTGGGTTCAGCCCTATAGAAACCTATAGCTTGGGTTCAGCCCTATAGAAACCTATAGCTTGGGTTCAGCCCTATAGAAGCTTGGGTTCAGCCCTATAGAAACCTATTGGGTTCAGCCCTATAGAAACCTATAGCTAGCTTGGGTTCAGCCCCCTATAGCTTGGGTTCAGAAGAAACTATAGCTTGGGTTCAGCCCTAGAAACCCTTGGGTTCAGAAGAAACAAGAGCTAGAGTTCAGCCCTACAGAAGACTATAGCTTGGGTTCAGCCCCCAGCAGACTATAGCTTGGGTTCAGCCCAACAGAAGCCTATAGCTTGGGTTCAGCCCTATAGAAGCCATTAGCTTGGGTCTCCAAAATTCAACCAAGCAAATTGAGGGCACACAATTAAACTCGTGAATAACGACACAGCTATGTATAGCCTACTTCACTATGGAAAAGGAGTCACACTACATGTCATGTTGATAGGACTTTCAGTTTGCTTCCATATAACTGGTTTCACATTCATCTCTACGGATCATAAGGAAAACTAATGTAAAACAATGAATGTGTATTTACAAACCCCTTCTCCAAACAGATGACTCATTTACCTAGCTCTTATCAATAGATCTCATCAATTTATAAATTACAGTGCATGGAGAATGCTATTTCTATCAGGAAAAAGGAGATGCTTTTCCCACTTGGAAACGGAAGGTTCGCTCCACCGTATTCTTGGTTTCCTCGCGCGTAGGGGGAATTAAGTCAAGGTTCGAATATAGCATTACTATAGCAACACCTTCATTTCTTAGATCTCCACCCAGAACAATTAGCAGGTGAATAGCATGCTATCGTCAAGAACTACGACACGCCCACCCACACCATTCCAGCCGTACAACCAGGGTTGTGAACCGCAGGATATAAAGCAGTACTATATTGTCTGGCCTCAATCTATACATTAACCCCTATGTTAAAGGGAGCTGAAATAACACTCATATTACTCTGCTGTCAAACATTTTCTTTATTGAATGAATGGACTGCTGCTATTGAATTTCTTTTTGGAAATAATCATTCAAACTGAAAAGAAATTGGATAAATAAAAGCCAACATAGTGATTCTGATTTCCCATAGAATATACATTAAACACCGTAGTATAATATTATCTAAACACTATAGTTTAGTCTCCCCAGGCAGCTTCACTCAATACATTAGATAATAGAGACGACTACTGGTAGGAGCTCATTCCTCTGCACCTCTACAGGCTGACTGATAGATCACCCAGGGTCTGCTTTATTCTCTTACTATAGATGAATGATGTAGGATAATAAGGTCAACATCATTTTATACCATTAAAAGGATAAAGTCACTAAACCTCATAATGTGAGCATCCATCAACACTAAATAGTTCCTATAGAACTAGTTGCAACGTAAATGTAAAAGCCTCTAAATGAACACACCATACCTTCATGGACAACGAGTATAACAGACTTGGGGCTCTATTCAATCCGTATTGTGGAAGTTCAGCGTTACAGCAGGATTTAAATTTAAAGCCAATGTTACTGCGTCAGCAGAGACCGCATTCACAGTGAACACTGAATATGTCGGCTCAATCGAAATTGAAGGTAATTCCTATCACTTCAGCAATCCAGCGTGAATAGAGCCCCTGGGTGCATTGATTTGAATTCCACGTTTTGTTTCTTTTAAAAATGTCTATATGTGACCTAACTGTAACACATGTTGTGGTCTGGCTGAGAGGCTGTCTGATCTATCTATACAACCTCAAACTGATTCTATAGATCCAATGAAAAGAAAGTAAAGGCATTTCACTGTACTTGAAAACCATGACCTTATGGTTCATTCTATAGATGTCTACCCCATTCATATAAAAAGCCATCCAGAGATAAATGATCTAAAACATATCCAGAAAATATAGCAGCTTCTCTAACAGAACCATTACAGCTCTATGTACAGATTTACTATGTTATTTTCCACACAAATGTACCATGAGTAAAAATATCATTTTAAAAAAGCCTGAAACCATCAACATGAAAGGCTTACTAGTGAGTACATTTTATTGTCCAGTGTCGTATGTATGTTTGCATTTTGATATGAGCCGTTGGTCAGAGTGCTGGGGCTAGGCCTGGATAACGGGTAGTTAGGGCCCCAGGTTGAGGGCTCAGGGCTGGGCAGACACTGCACTGCTCTCCTCCCCTCCTGAACCAGACATCTGCATGAAGAGTTCTCTCAGTTCGCTGACCTCATCTTCCTGCGGCTGGGCAACACTGCGCTGCTCGCGCTCCTCGATGAAGTCCCACAGGCGGACAGAGTTCAGGAACTACAAGACAACACAGGAGAAATCACACCAACTACTTTAATTTTTGTACCAGTTTAGTATTAGCATCATGTTAGTGTTGTATAGAGGTTCAGTATTAGCAGTGGGCCCCCGAGTGGCGCAGCGGTCCAAGGCAATGTATATAAGGGCTAGAGGCACAGCGGTCCAACGCAATGTATATCAGTGCTAGAGGCACCACTAAAGACCCTGGTTCGATTTCAGGGTGTATCACAACCGGCCGTGATTGAGGGTACCATAGGGGGATGCAAAGTTGGCCCAGCGTCGTCCAGGTTAGGGTTTGGCCGGTGTAGGCAGTCATTGTTCTTGACTGACTTGCCTAGTTATATAAAGTTTAAATAAATAAAAATAAAATCATGGTAGTGGCTCAGTATTAGCATCATGGTATATATCATATATATATTAGTGTTGTATAGAGGTTCAGTATTAGCATCATGGTAGTGTTGTATGGAGGTTCAGTATTAGCATCATGGTAGTGTTGTATAGAGGTTCAGTATTAGCATCATGGTAGTGTTGTATTCAGTATTAGCATCATGGTAGTGTTGTATAGAGGCTCAGTATTAGCATCATGGTAGTGTTGTATAGAGGCTCAGTATTAGCATCATGGTAGTGTTGTATAGAGGTTCAGTATTAGCATCATGGTAGTGTTGTATAGAGGTTCAGTATTAGCATCATGGTAGTGTTGTATAGAGGCTCAGTATTAGCATCAGAGGCTTTTAGCATCATGGTAGTGTTGTATAGAGGCTCAGTATTAGCATCATGGTAGTGTTGTATAGAGGCTCAGTATTAGCATCATGGTAGTGTTGTATAGAGGCTCAGTATTAGCATCATGGTAGTGTTGTATAGAGGCTCAGTATTAGCATCATGGTAGTGTTGTATAGAGGCTCAGTATTAGCATCATGGTAGTGTTGTATAGAGGCTCAGTTTTAGCATCATGGTAGTGTTGTATAGAGGCTCAGTTTTAGCATCATTTACATTTACATTTAAGTAGTGTTGTATAGAGGTTCAGTATTAGCAATGTTGTGCTGCTATTTTATTGACCTGGCCAAAGCTTTTGATACGGTAGACCATTCTTGTGGGCCGGCTAAGGAGTATTGGTGTCTCTGAGGGGGCTTTGGCCTGGTTTGCTAACTACCTCTCTCAAAGAGTGGTGTGTAAAGTCAGAAAATCTGCAGTCTCAGCCACTGCCTGTCACCAAAGGAGTACCCCAAGGCTCCATCCTAGGCCCCACACTCTTCTCAATTTACATCAACAACATAGCGCAGGCAGTAGAAAGCTCTCTCATCCATTTATATGCAGATGATACAGTCTTATACTCAGCTGGACCCTCCCCGGATTTTGGGTTAAATGCTTAACAATAAAGATTTCTTAGTGTCTAACAAGCTGTCTCTACCCTTAACCTTGTTCTGAACACCTCCAAAACAAAGGTCATGTGGTTTGGTAAGAAGAATGCTCGTTTCCCCACAGGTGTGATTACTATGTCTGGGACACATGATTCCATGTCTGTGGAACTTGTTCAGTTTATGTCTCAGTTGTTGAATCTTATGTTCATACAAATATTTACACATGTTAAGTTTGCTGACAATAAACGCAGTTGACAGTGAGAGGACGTTTATTTTTTTGCCTGTCCCCGCAGGAGGCATTTTGCCTTTTGGTAGGCCATCATTGTAAATAATAATGTGTTCTTAACTTACTTACCTAGTTAAATAAATGTTCAATAATTTTTATTTATTTAAATTGCATCATGGTAGTGTTGCATAGAGTTTCAGTATTGTATTGGTCACATACACATGGTTAGGAGACATTATTGGTCACATGGTTAGCAGATGTTATTGGTCACATGGTTAGCATATGTTATTGGTCACATGGTTAGCA
This sequence comes from Oncorhynchus gorbuscha, assembly GCF_021184085.1. Classification (NCBI taxonomy): domain Eukaryota; kingdom Metazoa; phylum Chordata; class Actinopteri; order Salmoniformes; family Salmonidae; genus Oncorhynchus; species Oncorhynchus gorbuscha. Next base: position 83,277,768 of record NC_060190.1, read on the forward strand.
GATGTTATTGGTCACATGGTTAGCAGATGTTATTGGTCACATACACATGGTTAGCAGATGTTATTGTGAGTCAAGCAAAATGCTCGAGCTTCTAGTTCCGACAGTGCAGCAATATCTGACCTGTAATCCAACTATTCCACAACAAATACCTAATTCACACAAATCTAAAGGAATGGAATAAGAATATATACATATAAATATATGGATGAGCAATGACTGAGCGGCAAAGGCAATGTGCAATAGGTGGTATAAAATACAGTATATACATATGGAGATGAGTAATGCAAGATATGTAAACATTATTAAAGTGGCACTAAAGTGACTAGTGATTGATTTATTAAAGTACCCAATTATTTCATGTCTGTATGTAGGCAGCAGCCTCTGTTAGTGATGACTATTTAAAAGTCTGATGGCCTTGAGATAGAAGCTGTTTTTCAGTCTCTCGGTCCCAGCTTTGATGCACCTGTACAGACCTCACCTTCTGGATGGTAGTGGGGTGAACAGGCACTGGCTCGGGTGGTTGTGGTCCTTGATCTTTTTGGCCTTCCTGTGACATCGGGTGCTATAGGTGTCCTGGAGGGAAGGCAGTTTGCCCTCTGTGATGCTTTGTGCAGACCGCACCAACCTCTGGAGAGCACTGCGGTTGAGGGCGGTGCAGTTTCCCTACCAGGCTGTGATACAGTTGTGCACCTGTAAAAGTTTGTGAAAGTTCTAGATGACAAGCCAAATTTCTTCAGCCTCCTGAGGTTGGAGAGACGCTGTTGAGCCTTCACCACACTGTCTGTTTGTCCGTGATAGCGGTCCCGTTAATGTGGATAGGGGGCTGCTCCCTCTGCTGTTTCCTGAAGTCCACGATCATCTCCTTTGTTTTGTTGACGTTAAATGAGAGGTTGTTTTCCTGACACCACACCCCGAGAGCCCTCACCTCCTCCCTGTAGGCGGTCTCGTCATTGTTGGTAATCAAGCCAACTACTGTTGTTGTCTGCAAACTTGATGATTGAGTTGGAGGCGTGTGTTGTTTCCTACCTTCAACACCTGGGGACGGCCCGCCAGGAAGTCCAGGACCGAATTGCACAGGGCGGGGTTGAGACACAGGGCCTCAAGCTTAAAGATGAGCTTGGAGGGTACCATGGTGTTGAATGCTGAGCTGTAGTCAATGAACAGCATTATAGGTATTATTCTTGTCCAGGTGGGATAGATAGGGAAATGTGCAGTGTGATGGCGATTGCATCGTCTGTGGACCTATTGGGGTGGTAAGCAAATTGAAGTGGGTCTAGAGTGACCGGTAAGGTGGAGGTGATATGATCGTTGACTCTCAAAGCACTTCATGATGACAGAATTGAGTACTAATTGGCGGTTGTCATTAAGTTGGCGGTAGTCAGTTATCTTTGCCTTCTAGGGTACAGGAACAATGGTGGCCATCTCAAAGTACGTGTGGACAGCGATTGAATATGTCCGTAAACACACCAGCCACCACCGGACTCCGATAGTATATCTCGGGAGAGCCATGTTTCCGTGATTCAGAGGAAGTTACAATCCCTGATGTCTCTCTGGAAAGCAAGCCATGCCCTAATTTCGTCTAGAGACTGGACATTAGCGAATAATATACTCAGAAGCGGTGGGTGGTTTGCACGCCTCCGAAGTTTGACCTGAAGACTGCTCCCTCTACCTCTTCTCTGGTGACGTTGTTTTGGGTCAGCCTCTGGAATCGGTGCAAATGCCCTGGGTGGGAAAGTCGTATTCCTGGTCGTGGTGCTGGTAAATTGACGTTACTCTGATATCCAATAGTTCTTCACGGCTGTATGTGTTAATACTTAAGATTTATGGGCTAACAATGTAAGAAATAATACATAAATAAACAAAATAATGCAGTTTCCTTAGGACTAGAAGCAAGGCAGCCCCCTGTCGGTGCTATTTTGGGATTAAGCGCCATTTGGGATTAGCATCATGGTAGTGTTGTATAGAGGTTCAGTATTAGCAATGGGACCATCTCGGAGAAATGACCTAGTGTTTAGAGCGTTGGGCCAGTAACCGAAAGGTTGTTGGATCGAAGCCCCGACAAGGTAAAAATCTGTCATTCTGTCCCTGAACAAGGCAGTTAATCCACTGTTCCCCGGTAGGCAGTCATTGTAAATAAGAATTTGTTCTTAACCGACTTGCCGAGTTAAATAAAAATGAAAATGTAGTGGTGATAGTCTTATCAGAGCAGTCATTAACCCATAAAATTGCACCTTTATAATAAAGCATTCCATGCATCTATCATCACATTTGCAGACTAAGAAAGCCTACTATTACTAATGTGATGATTAGATTGGATAGTCATAATTGAGCCTAATAATATAACTTAACCACTGTTGGCTGAGTAAGTAGTGGTGTAGAGTAGTCCTAGGCTATATCAGGTATAGTACATTCAGAAAGTATTCAGACCACTTCCCTTTTACCACATTTTGTTACATTAGTCTTATTCTAAAATGGACCAAATATGTTTTCCCCCCTCAATCTACATTTACATTTTTACATTTAAGTCATTTAGCAGACGCTCTTATCCAGAGCGACTTACATCTACACACAATAACCCATAATGAAAAAGCGAAAACAGGCTTAGAAATGTATGCAAATTTATTCAAAATAAAATAAACATATTTAGATAAGTATTCAGACCCTTTGCTATGGGATGAAATTGAGCTCAGGTGCATCTTGTTTCCATTGATCATCCTTGAGATGTTGATGATTTGGAAAGGCACACACCTCTCTATAGAAGGTTCCAGTCCCTCGACTTCTTGGCACTGACGGAAACATGGATCACCACAGATAACACTGCCACTCCTACTGCTCTCTCTTCGTCCGCCCACGTGTTCTCGCACACCCCGAGAGCTTCTGGTCAGCGGGGTGGTGGCACCGGGATCCTCATCTCTCCCAAGTGGTCATTCTCTCTTTCTCCCCTTACCCATCTGTCTATCGCCTCCTTTGAATTCCATGCTGTCACAGTTACCAGCCCTTTCAAGCTTAACATCCTTATCATTTATCGCCCTCCAGGTTCCCTCGGAGAGTTCATCAATGAGCTTGATGCCTTGATAAGCTCCTTTCCTGAGGACGGCTCACCTCTCACAGTTCTGGGCGACTTTAACCTCCCCACGTCTACCTTTGACTCATTCCTCTCTGCCTCCTTCTTTCCACCCCTACTCACAAGGCAGGCAATACGCTCGACCTCATCTTTACTAGATGCTGTTCTTCCACTAACCTCATTGCAACTCCCCTCCAAGTCTCCGACCACTACCTTGTATCCTTTTCCCTCTCGCTCTCATCCAACACTTCCCACACTGCCCCTACTCGGATGGTATCGCGCCGTCCCAACCTTCGCTCTCTCTCCCCCGCTACTCTCTCCTCTTCCATCCTATCATCTCTTCCCTCTGCTCAAACCTTCTCCAACCTATCTCCTGATTCTGCCTCCTCACCCCAACCCTTCTCTCCTCCCTTTCTGCATCCTTTGACTCTCTATGCCCCCTATCCTCCAGGCCGGCTCGGTCCTCCCCTCCCGCTCCGTGGCTCGACGACTCATTGCGAGCTCACAGAACAGGGCTCCGGGCAGCCGAGTGGAAATGGAGGAAAACTCGCCTCCCTGCGGACCTGGCATCCTTTCGCTCCCTCCTCTCTACATTTTCCTCTTCGGTCTCTGCTGCTAAAGCCACTTTCTACCACTCTAAATTCCAAGCTTCTGCCTCTAACCCTAGGAAGCTCTTTGCCACCTTCTCCTCCCTCCTGAATCCTCCTCCCCCCCCGTCCTCCCTCTCTGCAGATGACTTCGTCAACCATTTTGAAAAGAAGGTTGACGACATCCGATCCTCATTTGCTAAGTCAAACGACACCGCTGGTTCTGCTCACACTGCCCTACCCTGTGCTCTGACCTCTTTCTCCCCTCTCTCTCCAGATGAAATCTAGCGTCTTGTGACGGCCGGCCGTCCAACAACCTGCCCGCTTGACCCTATCCCCTCCTCTCTTCTCCAGACCATTTCCGGAGACCTTCTCCTTTACCTCACCTCGCTCATCAACTCATCCCTGACCGCTGGCTACGTCCCTTCCGTCTTCAAGAGAGCGAGAGTTGCACCCCTTCTGAAAAAACCTACACTCGATCCCTCCGATGTCAACAACTACAGACCAGTATCCCTTCTTTCTTTTCTCTCCAAAACTCTTGAACGTGCCGTCCTTGGCCAGCTCTGCCGCTATCTCTCTCAGAATGACCTTCTTGATCCAAATCAGTCAGGTTTCAAGACTAGTCATTCAACTGAGACTGCTCTTCTCTGTATCACGGAGGCGCTCCGCACCGCTAAAGCTAACTCTCTCTCCTCTGCTCTCATCCTTCTAGACCTATCGGCTGCCTTCGATACTGTGAACCATCAGATCCTCCTCTCCACCCTCTCCGAGTTGGGCATCTCCGGCGCGGCCCACGCTTGGATTGCGTCCTACCTGACAGGTCGCTCCTACCAGGTGGCGTGGCGAGAATCTGTCTCCTCACCACGCGCTCTCACCACTGGTGTCCCCCAGGGCTCTGTTCTAGGCCCTCTCCTATTCTCGCTATACACCAAGTCACTTGGCTCTGTCATAACCTCACATGGTCTCTCCTATCATTGCTATGCAGACGACACACAATTAATCTTCTCCTTTCCCCCTTCTGATGACCAGGTGGCGAATCGCATCTCTGCATGTCTGGCAGACATATCAGTGTGGATGACGGATCACCACCTCAAGCTGAACCTCGGCAAGACGCAGCTTCTCTTCCTCACAGGGAAGGACTGCCCGTTCCATGAGCTCGCCATCACGGTTGACAACTCCATTGTGTCCTCCTCCCAGAGCGCTAAGAACCTTGGCGTGATCCTGGACAACACCCTGTCGTTCTCAACTAACATCAAGGCGGTGGCCCGTTCCTGTAGGTTCATGCTCTACAACATCCGCAGAGTACGACCCTGCCTCACACAGGAAGCGGCGCAGGTCCTAATCCAGGCACTTGTCATCTCCCGTCTGGATTACTGCAACTCGCTGTTGGCTGGGCTCCCTGCCTGTGCCATTAAACCCCTACAACTCATCCAGAACGCCGCAGCCCGTCTGGTGTTCAACCTTCCCAAGTTCTCTCACGTCACCCCCGCTCCTCCGCTCTCTCCACTGGCTTCCAGTTGAAGCTCGCATCCGCTACAAGACCATGGTGCTTGCCTACGTTTACCATGTTTCAGTCGATATTATGGAGTTAATGTGGAAAAAAGTTTGGCGTTTTGATGAATGAATTCTTTTTTTTTTTTGGTAGCCAAACATGACGCAGAAAACGGACCGATTTCTCCTGCACAAATCATCTTTCAGGAAAAACTGAACATTTGCTATCTAACTGAGAGTCTCCTCATTGAAAACATCCGAAGTTCTTCAAAGGTAAATTATTTTATTTGAATGGTTTTCTGGTTTTTGTGAAAATGTTGCCTGCTGAATGCTAACGCTAAATGCTAACGCTAGCTATCAATACTGTTACACAAGTGCTTGTTTTGCTATGGTTGAGAAGCATATTTTTGAAAATCTGAGATGACAGTGTTGTTAACAAAAGGCTAAGCTTGAGAGCTAGCATATTTATTTCATTTCATTTCCGTTTTCATGAATAGTTAACGTTGCGTTATGGTAATGAGCTTGAGGCTGTATTCACGATCCCGGATCCGGGATGGCTCGACGCAAGAAGTTAATGGTAACTCACTTTGTCATGGAGTATTGGTCTCCGTTTCCAGTGTCCCGGTAGAGGGGAGTGTCAGAGTTGTTATCTCCCGTGCTGTTAACTGTCTTGGGAGGGCGTTTTACTCGAGACAAAATATGGATGGGGCCACAGTGTCTCCTGTCCCCTCCTGTCTCAGCCTCCAGTATTTATGCTGCAGTAGTTTGTGTCGGGGGGCTAGGGTCAGTTTGTTATATCTGGAGTACTTCTCCTGTCCTATTCGGTGTCCTGTGTGAATCTAAGTGTGCGTTCTCTAATTCTCTCCTTCTTTCTTTCTCTCTCTCGGAGGACCTGAGCCCTAGGACCATGCCCCAGGACTACCTGACATGATGACTCCTTGCTGTCCCCAGTCCACCTGGCCATGCTGCTGCTCCAGTTTCAACTGTTCTGCCTGACTATTATTCGACCATGCTGGTCATTTATGAACATTTGAACATCTTGGCCATGTTCTGTTATAATCTCCACCCGGCACAGCCAGAAGAGGATGGGCCACCCCACATATGCTCTCTCTAATTCTCTCTTTCTTTCTCTCTCTCGGAGGACCTGAGCCCTAGGACCGTGCCCCAGGACTACCTGACATGATGACTCCTTGCTGTCCCCGGTCCACCTGACTGTGCTGCTGCTCCAGTTTCAACTGTTCTGCCTTGTTATTATTCGACCATGCTGGTCATTTATGAACATTTGAACATCTTGGCCATGTTCTGTTATAATCTCCACCCGGCACAGCCAGAAGAGGACTGGTCACCTCACATAGCCTGGTTCCTCTATAGGTTTCTTCCTAGGTTTTGGCCTTTCTAGGGAGTTTTTCCTAGCCACCATGCTTCTACACCTGCATTGCTTGCTGTTTGGGGTTTTAGGCTGGGTTTCTGTACAGCACTTTGAGATATCAGCTGATGTACGAAGGGCTGTATAAATAAATTGGATTTGATTTGACTACCGTTTATTTTTGGAAACACTGTTTTTTGTCTTTTACAATCAAACACACTTCAAAATACACAATTTGTTACTTGGTTACGCACAGCGTTACTCAAAAACATGCAAATGCCTTAATGCTCTATAATGCCTGGTACAATGATAACACTTATCTCTAATAAAATATAATATTTCAACTTAATTACCTTTAAAAGATGACAGGGAGACCCACGAGCTCAGGAGCGGTGTTGCAGTCGGTCAGAGATCTTTTAAGAATTTAGTTAGGTAGCGACTCCCCTCTACTGGCTGAGAGGGGCTGAATTGGAGTCGGTGCTTTACTAAATTTAGAGATTCAAGTTTGGACTGGATGAGAGAACCCGATGGTGATTCCCTGCCCCACTGGAATATCAAAGAGTCTGTGCCACGCGACGAGGGCGAAGTACTGAGCTCAATCGAGAGGTTAAGTTTCTGAGACTTTCTCTGGATGTAATTTGCGTCAGTATACACGCACCAAGGCCGCAGGCGACAGGGTCAATTCGGATAACCATAGGTATAAGCAGGGGATCAACTAAAGAACTAGAGTGACTCTCAGTCCCGTTGAACTACCGCAGCGTCCGTGCCATGCAACGAGGGTGAGGTAATGAGCTCAATCGAGAGGTTAAGTTACTGAGACTTTCTCTGGATGTAATTTGCGTCAGTTTACACGCACCAAGGCCGCAGGCGACAGGACAGCTGTTCAATAGTTAAACGGTATATCGGAGAGACACTTCTTAGATCCAACAAGTTAGAATCTTTAAGTAATTTGAGTCAGGTGCCAATTACCCAAAGTCAAATGGTTGTCTAAATGAATTCAGAATTCAAGAAGTCAGCGCCGAAGTATCGGCAGTTTCTCTATATATACCTTTTTATCTCTCACTCGAGGTCACGTGAGTGTCCTCACCTCTACAAACTTGGAGGACACACAGCTGCTTGCCCACACATTAACAACAGTTCATATATGGGCACCTATAAGTACCTAGGTGTCTGGCTAGACTGCAAACTCTCCTTCCAGACTCACATCAAACATCTCCAATCGAAAATCAAATCAAGAGTCGGCTTTCTATTCCGCAACAAAGCCTCCTTCACTCACGCCGCCAAGCTTACCCTAGTAAAACTGACTATCCTACCGATCCTCGACTTTGGCGATGTCATCTACAAAATGGCTTCCAACACTCTACTCAGCAAACTGGATGCAGTCTATCACAGTGCCATCCGTTTTGTCACTAAAGCACCTTATACCACCCACCACTGCGACTTGTATGCTCTAGTCGGCTGACCCTCACTACATATTCGTCGCCAGACCCACTGGCTCCAGGTCATCTACAAGTCCATGCTAGGTAAAGCTCCGCCTTATCTCAGTTCACTGGTCACGATGGCAACACCCATCCGTAGCACGCACTCCAGCAGGTGTATCTCACTGATCATCCCTAAAGCCAACACCTCATTTGGCCGCCTTTCGTTCCAGTACTCTGCTGCCTGTGACTGGAACGAACTGCAAAAATCGCTGAAGTTGGAGACTTTTATCTCCCTCACCAACTTCAAACATCAGCTATCCGAGCAGCTAACCGATCGCTGCAGCTGTACATAGTCTATTGGTAAATAGCCCACCCATTTTCACCTACCTCATCCCCATACTGTTTTTATACTGTTTTTTTATTTATTTACTTTTCTGCTCTTTTGCACACCAATATCTCTACCTGTACATGACCATCTGATCATTTATCACTCCAGTGTTAATCTGCAAAATTGTATTATTCGCCTACCTCCTCATGCCTTTTGCACACATTGTATATAAACTGCCCATTTTTTTCTACTGTGTTATTGACTTGTTAATTGTTTACTCCATGTGTAACTCTGTGTTGTCTGTTCACACTGCTATGCTTTATTTTGGCCAGGTCGCAGTTGCAAATGAGAACTTGTTCTCAACTAGCCTACCTGGTTAAATAAAGGTGAAATAAATAAATACATTTTAAAAAATCAGTTTATGACAGTGCCCTTACTCTATCAGCAATGAGTCTAACAGCTGTTCCCATTCAGAGGTGTCACTTGAGGCAGAGGGTGGTTCTTCCTGACACCAGTCTTGTTCAGTAGTTGGTTGGCTTGAGTCATCTTCTGGTGACGTTGCCCAATCCGGTATTTCAGTAGGCGTGGTCATGTCTGTCTCTACAATTGGTGGGTAAGGCAGGGGAAGAGGACCAGGAGGTAGATCCATTTGGCGTTTCACTACAGTTTGATGTGGTTGTTTTGGGCTGTAAACTCTACATAAAGGCACAAAGACATTCTAGTTGCCTATGCTAGAGCATAAAGGAATCATCTGCTGCCTTACAATTTACAAATGGGCGTGAGGTGTCATAAAACCCCCATCCCAATCCATCTCCCCCTCTGTGGGAGAGACAGAGAGTTGTGTAGAGCTGATACACTGTAACCTGATCCTTTAGATCCTCACAGGAGAGTCATGACACAGTGCATGCCAGAGCAAAAACCAAGCCATGAGGTCAACGGAATTGTCCGTAGAACTTACGAGAAAGGATTGTGTCGAGGCACAGATCTGGGGAAAGGTACTACACTTTTTGCAGCATTGAAGGTCCCCTAGAACACAGTGACCTTAATCATTCTTAAATGGAAGAAATTTGGAACCACCAAGACTCTTCCTATAGCTGGCCGCCCGGCCAAACTGAGCAATCAGGGGAGAAGGGCCTTGCTCAGGGAGGTGACCAAGAACCCGATGGTCACTCTGACAGAGCTCCAGAGTTCCTCTGTGGAGATGGAAGAACCTTCCAGAAGGACAACCATCTCTGCAGCACTCCACCTATCAGGTCTTTATGGTCGAGTGGCCATACGGAAGACACTCCTCAGTAAAAAGGCACATAACATCCCTGTTGGAGTTTGCCAAAAGGCACCTAAAGGACTCTCAGACCATGAGAAACATTCTCTGGTCTGATGAATCCAAGATTGTGGCTTCGGGACAAGTGTCTGAATGTCCTTGAGTGACCCAGCCAGAGCCCAGACATGAACATCTCTGGAGAGGCCTGAAATTAGCTGGGTAGCGACACTCCCCACCCAACCTGAGGGAGCTTGAGAAGATCTGCAGAGAAGAATGGGAGAAACTCTCCAAATACAGGTGTGCCAAGCTTGTAGCATCATAGCCAAGGCTGTAATTGCTGCCAAAGGTGCTTCAACAAAGTACTGACTAAAGGGTCTGAGTATTATTGAAAATTATGTAAATGGTCTGAATATTCTCCGAATGCATTGTATGTTGCTTGGCATTTTATAAACTCATTTAATGCAATTCTAATTCACTTTATGTACAAAAACACATTTAAGTGGTACTGACCCAACAATGATAAAGAGTCAATATGTGCACTCACCGGGGATAAGGATAAATCGCTCTGCTGTATAGCCAATAAGACAGGCTATACTGTTCAGTCAATTAAGTCTAGAATTTGAATAACTGCAAAAGACAGTGTTTCTCATTCTTCACAGTAATAGCTATTTGCTTTCCAAACTATGATGAAATATTGCGAAATGCCTGGCTGGGCCTCTTCACTGGCCGACGTAACTCCAAAAATTGTGGGCCCTTCCGACTGTAGGCAATGCAATTTAAAACAATCCACAGCGTATTCCTTTTAAAGAAGCTAATGATTCTCTGTGGCTAAATCATGGTATAGTAGCCTATTCTGAATGATTACATTATTATTACATTAATAGCCTAACTCCGCAAGGCTATTAAACAAGCTAAGCGTCAGTACAGAGACAAAGTGGAATCTCAATTCAATGGCTCAGACACAAGAGGCATGTGGCAGGGTCTACAGTCAATGACGGACTACAAGATGAAATCCAGCCCAGTCACGGACCAGGATGTCTTGGTCCCAGGCAGACTAAATAACTTTTTTGCCCGCTTTGAGGACAATACAGTGCCACTGACACGGCCTGCAACGGAAACATGCGGTCTCTCCTTCACTGCAGCCGAGGTGAGTAAGACATTTAAACGTGTTAACCCTCGCAAGGCTGCAGGCCCAGACGGCATCCCCAGCCGCGCCCTCAGAGCATGCGCAGACCAGCTGGCCGGTGTGTTTACGGACATATTCAATCAATCCCTATACCAGTCTGCTGTTCCCACATGCTTCAAGAGGGCCACCATTGTTCCTGTTCCCAAGAAAGCTAAGGTAACTGAGCTAAACGACTACCGCCCCGTAGCACTCACTTCCGTCATCATGAAGTGCTTTGAGAGACTAGTCAAGGACCATATCACCTCCACCCTACCTGACACCTTAGACCCACTCCAATTTGCTTACCGCCCAAATAGGTCCACAGACGATGCAATCTCAACCACACTGCACAGACGATGCAATCTCAACCACACTGCACACTGCCCTAACCCACCTGGACAAGAGGAATACCTATGTGAGAATGCTGTTCACCGACTACAGCTCGGCATTCAACACCATAGTACCCTCCAAGCTCGTCATCAAGCTCGAGACCCTGGGTCTCGACCCCGCCCTGTGCAACTGGGTACTGGACTTCCTGACGGGCCGCCCCCAGGTGGTGAGGGTAGGCAACAACATCTCCTCCCCGCTGATCCTCAACACGGGGGCCCCACAAGGGTGCGTTCTGAGCCCTCTCCTGTACTCCCTGTTCACCCACGACTGCGTGGCCACGCACGCCTCCAACTCAATCATCAAGTTTGCGGACGACACAACAGTGGTAGGCTTGATTACCAACAACGACGAGACGGCCTACAGGGAGGAGGTGAGGGCCCTCGGAGTGTGGTGTCAGGAAAATAACCTCACACTCAACGTCAACAAAACTAAGGAGATGATTGTGGACTTCAGGAAACAGCAGAGGGAACACCCCCCTATCCACATCGATGGAACAGTAGTGGAGAGGGTAGCTAGTTTTAAGTTCCTCGGCATACACATCACAGACAAACTGAATTGGTCCACTCACACTGACAGCGTCCTGAAGAAGGCGCAGCAGCGCCTATTCAACCTCAGGAGGCTGAAGAAATTCGGCTTGTCACCAAAAGCACTCACAAACTTCTACAGATGCACAATCGAGAGCATCCTGGCGGGCTGTATCACCGCCTGGTACGGCAACTGCTCTGCCCTCAACCATAAGGCTCTCCAGAGGGTAGTGAGGACTGCACAACGCATCACCGGGGGCAAACTACCTGCCCTCCAGGACACCTACACCACCCGTTGTTACAGGAAGGCCATAAAGATCATCAAGGACATCAACCACCCGAACCACTGCCTGTTCACCCCGCTATCATCCAGAAGGCGAGGTCAGTACAGGTGCATCAAAGCTGGGACCGAGAGACTGAAAAACAGCTTCTATCTCAAGGCCATCAGACTGTTAAACAGCCACCACTAACATTGAGTGGCTGCTGCCAACACACTGTCATTGACACTGACCCAACTCCAGCCATTTCAATAATGGGAATTGATGGGAAATGATGTAAATATATCACTAGCCACTTTAAACAATGCTACCTTATATAATGTTACTTACCCTACATTATTCATCTCATATGCATATGTATATACTGTACTCTACATCATCGACTGCATCCTTATGTAACACATGTATCACTAGCCACTTTAACTATGCCACTTTGTTTACTTTGTCTACACACTCATCTCATATGTATATACTGTACTCGATACCATCTACTGTATGCTGCTCTGTACCATCACTCATTCATATATCCTTATGTACATGTTCCTTATCCCCTTACACTGTGTATAAGACAGTAGTTTTGGAATTGTTAGTTAGATTACTTGTTGGTTATCACTGCATTGTCGGAACTAGAAGCACAAGCATTTCGCTACACTCGCATTTAACATCTGCTAACCATGTGTATGTGACAAATAAAATTTGATTTGATTTGATGTCTGTATAGACAGTCTGATAATTCGGCTACATAATTTCGGCGATTTAATTCAAATGTACTTTAGGGGAAGATGGACAGGCCACCTACAGTATGTCTGCAGTGCACTTGTGACTGAGTTTTCAAAACAAATGGCCACTTGATTGATGCACATAATCATGATTCTGCCAGGTAGGCATATGATACTTTGTAGTTACCTTTTAAATTGCCTTTCCTTCTACTCAAAGACTATTAGGCTATCATTAGTATTGCTAGCAGCTACACAGTGGTAGACATATAGGCCCTACGCACACTGCACACAAACAGAAAGGGACATTCCCATGCGGTTGTTGCCACTTCAGAATGCTGGCTTATTTTTTAGGTCAATTAAACATTACTGTTTGAAAAAATCATGATAATAAAAAAAAGCTAATTGTGAAACAAAAACGAACCATGACCAGGTACATGTTTTCCCTTGGACCCTGGCGACTCTGGCGAGCAATTAAAATTGTGTCACACTGCCAAAGAAAAAACGATCACAAACGCAACCGTTTTGGTCTCAGTATCGAACCAAGTGGTGATAGTGTTGTCAGAACAGAGTCATTGAGTAATGATAGTAGTAGTGAAGTCTAAATCAGAACAGTCATTGAGTAATGATAGTAGTAGTGAAGTCTAAATCAGAACAGTCATTGAGTAATGATAGTAGTAGTGAAGTCTAAATCAGAGCAGAGTCATTGAGTAATGATAGTAGTAGTGAAGTCTAAATCAGAACAGTCATTGAGTAATGATAGTAGTAGTGAAGTCTAAATCAGAACAGTCATTGAGTAATGATAGTAGTAGTGAAGTCTAAATCAGAGCAGAGTCATTGAGTAATGATAGTAGTAGTGAAGTCTATATCAGAACAGTCATTGAGTAATGATAGTAGTAGTGAAGTCTAAATCAGAACAGTCATTGAGTAATGATAGCAGTAGTGAAGTCTAAATCAGAACAGTCATTGAGTAATGATAGTAGTAGTGAAGTCTAAATCAGAGCAGAGTCATTGAGTAATGATAGTAGTAGTGAAGTCTAAATCAGAACAGTCATTGAGTAATGATAGTAGTAGTGGAGTCTAAATCAGAGCAGAGTCATTGAGTAATGATAGCAGTAGTGATGTCTATATCAGAACAGTCATTGAGTAATGATAGCAGTAGTGATGTCTATATCAGAACAGTCATTGAGTAATGATAGTAGTAGTGATGCGCCTTACCCTAACGTTCCCCTCAGAGCCCAGCTGCTTGCGGGGTTTGTCCGGCTCGGCCCGCGTTCCGTCAGGGTAAGCATGCATGTAGAAACACTTCCCTCCAAACGGACAGGTTCCCCGACCCTGGTCAAAGTACTTACACGCCTTCTTACTACAGAAGGAAGACAACAGGACAGGAGAGAACAGGACACTGGGCAGGGTTAGAGTTAGGGACCAGCACCCTGGTCAAAGTATTTGTATGGCTAACTGCAGAAGGAAGACGATGACTTTTCAATGATCCAAAACCAGCTCAGTTAATCCGTACCATGACAATGAGCCATCATAAGGCTGCATCAAATTTACATGATCCTAGGGGCATTGACAAACACAATGTAAGAAACACAATTTGTGTGCCCCTAATTGCATGGAATACCTCTGTTTATCCTACAGCTATTGTAAGCATTAATCATGATCCTATGAACCAGAGTTACACTGTTAGCACTGAGGCGGTGTGCAATAGTAGGAAGACCACTTTATGTAGCTCACTATCAACTCCAATGTAAATAACATAACAGTCTACCTCTGATAAGCTTCCCAGTAAAACATTCAAAACAATCAAGCAACCCAGAAAAGTGCTAAAAATAACCCTTATTAACATATGTAGCCTAAGAAACAAGGTCCATGAAGTCAATAAATTAAAATAAAATTACATTGGTCACATACACATGGTTAGCAGAAGTTATTGCGAGTGTAGTGACATGCTTGTGCTTCTAGTTCTGACAGTGCAGCAATATCTAACAAGTAATATCTAACAATTCCACAACAAATACCTCAAACACAAATCTAAGTAAGGAATGGAATAAGAACATATAATATATGGATGAGCAATGTCAGAGCGGCATAGACTAAGCTTCAAATGATAGTATAGAATACAGTATATACAGTGGGGCAAAAAAGTATTTAGTCAGCCACCAATTGTGCAAGTTCTCCCACTTAAAAAGATGAGGCCTGTAATTTTCATCATAGGTACACTTCAACTATGACAGACAAAATGAGAAAAAAAAAATTCCAGAAAATCACATTGTAGGATTTTTAATTAATTGATTTGCAAATTATGGTGGTAAATAAGTATTTGGTCAATAACAAAAGTTTCTCAATACTTTGTTATATACCCTTTGTTGGCAAAGACAGGTCAAATGTTTTCTGTAAGTCTTCACAAGGTTTTCACACACTGTTGCTTGTATTTTGGCCCATTCCTCCATGCAGATCTCCTCTAGAGCAGTGATGTTTTGGGGCTGTTGCTGGGCAACACGCACTTTCAACTCCCTCCAAAGATTTTCTATGGGGTTGAGATCTGGAGACTGGCTAGGCCACTCCAGGACCTTGAAATGCTTTTACGAAGCCACTCCTTCCTTGCCCGTGCGGTGTGCTTGGGATCATTGTTATGCTGAAACACCCAGCCACGTTTCATCTTCAATGCCCTTGCTGATGGAAGGAGGTTAGCAGGTATTACGTTGTTCCACCATGAGGTTAGCTGGTATTACGTTGTTCTACTATGAGGTTAGCTGGTATTATGTTGTTCTACTATGAGGTTAGCTGGTATTATGTTGTTCCACCATGAGGTTAGCAGGTATTATATTGTTCTACTATGAGGTTAGCTGGTATTATGTTGTTCCACCATGAGGTTAGCAGGTATTATGTTGTTCTACTATGAGGTTAGCTGGTAATATGTTGTTATACTATGAGGTTAGCAGGTATTATTTGGTTCTGAGGTTAGATGGTATTACGTTGTTCTACTATGAGGTTAGCTGGTATTATGTTGTTCTACTATGAGGTTAGCTGGTATTATGTTGTTCCACCATGAGGTTAGCAGGTATTATATTGTTCTACTATGAGGTTAGCTGGTATTATGTTGTTCCACCATGAGGTTAGCAGGTATTATGTTGTTCTACTATGAGGTTAGCTGGTAATATGTTGTTATACTATGAGGTTAGCAGGTATTATTTGGTTCTGAGGTTAGATGGTATTACGTTGTTCCACCATGAGGTTAGCTGGTATTATGTTGTTCTACTATGAGGTTAGCTGGTATTATGTTGTTCTACTATGAGGTTAGCTGGTATTATGTTGTTCCACCATGAGGTTAGCAGGTATTATATTGTTCTACTATGAGGTTAGCTGGTATTATGTTGTTCTACTATGAGGTTAGCTGGTATTATGTTGTTCTACTATGAGGTTAGCTGGTATTATGTTGTTCCACTATGAGGTTAGCTGGTATTATGTTGTTCCACCATGAGGTTAGCAGGTATTATGTTGTTCTACTATGAGGTTAGCTGGTAATATGTTGTTATACTATGAGGTTAGCAGGTATTATTTGGTTCTGAGGTTAGATGGTATTACGTTGTTCCACCATGAGGTTAGCTGGTATTATGTTGTTCTACTATGAGGTTAGCTGGTATTATGTTGTTCCACCATGAGGTTAGCAGGTATTATATTGTTCTACTATGAGGTTAGCTGGTATTATGTTGTTCTACTATGAGGTTAGCTGGTATTATGTTGTTCTACTATGAGGTTAGCTGGTATTATGTTGTTCCACTATGAGGTTAGCTGGTATTATGTTGTTCCACCATGAGGTTAGCAGGTATTATGTTGTTCTACTATGAGGTTAGCTGGTAATATGTTGTTATACTATGAGGTTAGCAGGTATTATTTGGTTCTGAGGTTAGATGGTATTACGTTGTTCCACCATGAGGTTAGCTGGTATTATGTTGTTCTACTATGAGGTTAGCTGGTATTATGTTGTTCCACCATGAGGTTAGCAGGTATTATGTTGTTCTACTATGAGGTTAGCTGGTATTATGTTGTTCTACTATGAGGTTAGCTGGTATTATGTTGTTCCACCAGGAGGTTAGCTGGTATTATGTTGTTCCACCATGAGGTTAGCAGGTATTATATTGTTCTACTATGAGGTTAGCTGGTATTATGTTGTTCCACCATGAGGTTAGCAGGTATTATGTTGTTCTACTATGAGGTTAGCTGGTATTATGTTGTTCCACCATGAGGTTAGCTGGTATTATGTTGTTCTACTATGAGGTTAGCTGGTATTATGTTGTTCCACCATGAGGTTAGCAGGTATTATGTTGTTCTACTATGAGGTTAGCTGGTAATATGTTGTTATACTATGAGGTTAGCAGGTATTATTTGGTTCTGAGGTTAGATGGTATTACGTTGTTCCACCATGAGGTTAGCTGGTATTATGTTGTTCCACCATGAGGTTAGCTGGTATCATGTTGTTCTGAGGTTAGCTGGTATTACGTTGTTCTACTATGAGGTTAGCTGGTATTCCGTTGTTCTACTATGAGGTTAGCTGGTATTACGTTGTTCTACTATGAGGTTAGCTGTTATTATGTTGTTCCACCATGAGGTTAGCTGGTATTATTTGGTTCTGAGGTTAGCTGGTATTATGTTGTTCTACCATGAGGTTAGCTGGTATTACGTTGTTCTACTATGAGGTTAGCTGGTATTATGTTGTTCCACCATGAGGTTAGCTGGTATTACGTTGTTCCACCATGAGGTTAGCTGGTATTACGTTGTTCCACCATGAGGTTAGCTGGTATTATGTTGTTCCACCATGAGGTTAGCTGGTATTATGTTGTTCCACCATGAGGTTAGCTGGTATTATGTTGTTCCACCATGAGGTTAGCTGGTATTATGTTGTTCCACCATGAGGTTAGCTGGTATTATGTTGTTCCACCATGAGGTTAGCTGGTAGTACGTTGTTCTACTATGAGGTTAGCTGGTATTATGTTGTTCCACCATGAGGTTAGCTGGTATTATGTTGTTCCACCATGAGGTTAGCTGGTATTACGTTGTTCCACCATGAGGTTAGCTGGTATTACGTTGTTCCACCATGAGGTTAGCTGGTATTATGTTGTTCCACCATGAGGTTAGCTGGTATTATGTTGTTCCACCATGAGGTTAGCTGGTATTACGTTGTTCCACCATGAGGTTAGCTGGTATTATGTTGTTCCACCATGAGGTTAGCTGGTATTATGTTGTTCCACCATGAGGTTAGCTGGTATTATGTTGTTCTACTATGAGGTTAGCTGGTATTATGTTGTTCCACCATGAGGTTAGCTGGTATTATGTTGTTCCACCATGAGGTTAGCTGGTATTATGTTGTTCCACCATGAGGTTAGCTGGTATTATGTTGTTCCACCATGAGGTTAGCTGGTATTATGTTGTTCCACCAGGAGGTTAGCTGGTATTATGTTGTTCCACCATGAGGTTAGCTGGTATTATTTGGTTCTGAGGTTAGCTGGTATTATGTTGTTCCACCAGGAGGTTAGCTGGTATTGCGTTGTTCCACCATGAGGTTAGCTGGTATTATGTTGTTCCACCATGAGGTTAGCTGGTATTATGTTGTTCCACCATGAGGTTAGCTGGTATTATGTTGTTCCACCATGAGGTTAGCTGGTATTACGTTGTTCCACCATGAGGTTAGCTGGTATTATGTTGTTCCACCATGAGGTTAGCTGGTATTATGTTGTTCCACCATGAGGTTAGCTGGTATTACGTTGTTCCACCATGAGGTTAGCTGGTATTATGTTGTTCCACCATGAGGTTAGCTGGTATTATGTTGTTCCACCATGAGGTTAGCTGGTATTATGTTGTTCTACTATGAGGTTAGCTGGTATTATGTTGTTCCACCATGAGGTTAGCTGGTATTATGTTGTTCCACCAGGAGGTTAGCTGGTATTATGTTGTTCCACCATGAGGTTAGCTGGTATTATTTGGTTCTGAGGTTAGCTGGTATTATGTTGTTCCACCAGGAGGTTAGCTGGTATTGCGTTGTTCCACCATGAGGTTAGCTGGTATTATGTTGTTCCACCATGAGGTTAGCTGGTATTATGTTGTTCCACCATGAGGTTAGCTGGTATTATGTTGTTCCACCATGAGGTTAGCTGGTATTACGTTGTTCTTCTATGAGCAAACAACCACTCCAAGGCTCAGCGAACGAGTGACGTTTGAAACGCTATTAGCGCACGCTAACTAGCCAGCCATTTCACTTTGGTTACACCAGCCTCATCTCGAGAGTTGATATGCTTGAAGTCATAAACAGCGCAATGCTTGACGCACAACGAAGAGCTGCTGGCAAAACGCACGAAAATGCTGTTTGAATGTATGTTTACGCGCCTGCTTCTGCCTACCACCGTTCAGTCAGATACTTAGATACTTGTATGCTTGTATGCTCAGTCAGATTATACGCACTGCATGACACGCTAGATAATATCTAGTAATATCATCAACTAGTGATCATGATTGATTGATTGTTTTTTATAAGATAAGTTTAATGCTAGCTAGCAACTTACCTTGGCTTACTGCATTCGCGTAACAGGCAGTCTGCTTGTGGAGTGCAACAAGAGGCAGGTGGTTATTGAGTTGGACTAGTTAACTGTGAGGTTGCAAGATTGGATCCCCCGAGCTGACAAAGTGAAAATCTGCCGTTCTGCCCCTGAACGAGGCAGTTAACACACCGTTCCTAGGCCGTCATTGAAAGTAAGAATGTGTTCTTAACTGACTTGCCTAGTTAAATAAAGATTAAATAAAGGTGAAAAAAAAAGAAAAGATTAAAAAAACACAAACGGTGACTAAAAATATCGATTTCCCATTGTTATGAAAGCTTGAAATCGGCCCTAATTAAATCGGCCATTCCGATTAATCGGTCGACCTCTAATCCAGATACTGACTGTTAGCACTTGGTGGTCTATAGCAGCTTCCCACCAGAATGGGCTTTAGGTGAGGCAGATGAACCTGTAGCCATATTACTTCAACAGTATTTAACATTAGATAGTCTCTAAGCTTTACAGAAATGTGGTTCTGAATATAGACCACAACACCGCCGTTGGCAGTTCTGTCTTTTCTGTAGATGTTATAGCCATGTATTGCTACCAATGTATCATCAAAGGTGTCATCTAAGTGAGTTTCAGAGATAGTCAGAATATGAATGTGTACCAGTCAAAAGTCAATCATTACTATAGATAGATAGATAGATAGATAGATAGATAGATAGATAGATAGATAGATAGATAGATAGATAGATAGATAGATAGATAGATAGATAGATAGATAGATAGATAGAGAGAGAGAGAGAGAAACACACACACCTGACTCCAGACTTGAAGTCCTCTATCAGTCTGTTCTTCTCATCCTGGTCCTCCACCCAGTAACCACTGGGGATGACAAACTCAGACACCACTCTGCACTCTGGACATGACCTGACCACAGACAGACATAGACACACACACACAGTTACCCACAACATTGTATACTATGTCCAGTCATTCTGTGCTACTTCATAACTGCTGAGTACCACAATGCCACTACAGTGGCATCCTGTTGAAACTCTCTGAAGTGATCAGGGTTACATGATTAACTGATACAGTATTACTCAGTAATAACAGTGGAGGTTAGACATGCCTTTATATTAGCCCCCTGGGGGTTACTGTGGTAAATCAACTATCACATCCTCACTATTATGTAGAAGCTCCACTACCGCAGTATATTAGCAACCATCAACACTTGATGATCTTGTTCTCAAACTGCTTGGTGTTTATAGTAGTTATCAACTCACTTGTTCTCAAACTGCTTGCTGTTTATAGTAGTTATCAACTCACTTGTTCTCAAACTGCTTGGTGTTTATAGTAGTTATCAACTCACTTGTTCTCAAACTGCTTGCTGTTTATAGTAGTTATCAACTGACTTGTTCTCAAACTGCTTGTTGTTTATAGTAGTTATCAACTCACTTGTTCTCAAACTGCTTGCTGTTTATAGTAGTTATCAACTCACTTGTTCTCAAACTGCTTGGTGTTTATAGTAGTTATCAACTCACTTGTTCTCAAACTGCTTGGTGTTTATAGTAGTTATCAACTCACTTGTTCTCAAACTGCTTGGCGCAGCGCCACTGGCGGATGCAGGAGAGGCAGTATGTGTGGCAGCAGGAAGAGAGGATCCCGAAGCGTCTCTCTGAGGCAGCAGCTTTCTCATAAACCACCTCCATACAGATAGAACACACCTTGTCCTGGCTGTGCTGCGCTGCAAACGCCTTCTCCATGTCCGCCTCAAACACCAACATACACATCTGACAGAGGCGGGTGATACATGTACCTATTAATATCCTAAACAGTATCATCTTCAGACAACAGTTTTCTTTGACTTGCCCATTGTCCTCCACATAGGACACACTTGTATCAACATAAAGATGCATCAGACAGTTTAATTAGAGACTCCAGAACCACGTGGCCTCATACCTTCTGGTGAGCTCTCCTCTGATCGTGGTCATGTCGGGGTTAGGGTTAAAATATGGGTCCTACCTTCTCGTGAGCTCTCCTCTGCTCAGGGTTGTGTGGGTGGAGCACCTGCAGACGGCAGATATCACACATATCACCGTGGAGATAGGGACAGGTGTTTCCGTAGTTACACTGTCCTGCAGCGGCGTAGGGACAGAGCTGTGGCTGGGGGCCAGCGACATGGTAGGGGCCGGCTGTGGCAGAACACTCCAGACCGGTCCTGATGGCATCCAGGTAGGAGTGTGGAGGTTTGGCATGGGCACTGTTGTCATGGTACTCCGTCCAACAGTCCGCCTCTGAGCCACCCCCACCGAAGGGCATCATTGTACTGTCACACCCCAGGGCTGGAACACACAGGCACAAACAGAGAGAGAAAGACAGTTAAAGTCAAGGCCACAGAACACTGGATTCACCATTGATACTACTGGCTGCATCACATGGACACCTCCTAGTGACAAACTACATACTAAAATGATTGGTTTAAATTTGAGACAACTATACAGTTGAAGTCAGAAGTTCACATACACTTAGGTTGGAGTCATTAAAACTCGCTTTTCAACCACTCCACAAATTTCTTGTTAACAAACTATAGTCTTGGCAAGTTGTTAGAACATCTACTTTGTGCATGACACAAGTCATTTTTCCAACAATTATTTACAGACAGATTATTTCACTTATAATTCACTATATCACAATTCAAGAGGGTGAGAAGTTTACATACACTAAGTTGACAGTGCCTTTAAGCAGCTTGGATAAATTCCAGAAAATGATATCATGGCTTTAGAAGCTTCTGATAGGCTAATAGACATAATTTGAGTCAAATGGAGGTGTACCTGTGGATGTATTTGGAAATAAATTGTAGACCTCCACAAGTTTGGTTCATCATTGGGAGCAATTTCCAAACGCCTGAAGGTACCATGTTCATCTGTACAAACAATAGTACGCAAGTATAAACACCATGCGACTACGCAGCCGCCATACCAAATCAATCCCAGAACAAAAGCAAAGGACCTTGTGAAGATGCTGGAGGAAACAGGTACAAAAGTATCTATATCCACAGTAAAACAAGTCCTATATCGACATAACCTGAAAGTCCTCTCAGCAAGGAAGAAACCACTGCTCCAAAACCGCCATAAAAAGGCCAGACTACGGTTTGCAACTGCACATGGGGACAAAGATCGTACCGTTTGGAGAAATGTCCTCTGGTATGATGAAACAAAAATAGAACTGTTTGGCCATAATGACCATTGTTACGTTTGGAGGAAAAAGGGGGAAGCCGAAGAATACCATCCCAACCGTGAAGCACGGGGGTGGCAGCATCATGTTGTGGGGGTGCTTTGCTGCAGGAGGGACTGGTGCACTTCACAAAATAGATGGCATCATGATGATGGAAAATTACATGGATATATTGAAGCAACATCTCAAGACATCAGTCAGGAAGTTAAATCTTGGTCACAAATGGGTCTTCCAAATGAACAATGACCCCAAGCCTACTTCCAAAATTGTGGTTAAACAGCTTAAGGACAACAAAGTCAAGGTGAAACGTTTGACCCAAGTTTAAATTGTTTAAGGCAATGCTACCAAATACTAATTAAGTGTATGTAAACTTCTGACCCACTGGGAATGTGATGAAATAAATAAAAGCTGAAATAACTCTATTATTATGAACATTTCATTAAAATAAATTGGTGATCCTAACTGACCTAAGACAGGGAATTTTTACTAAATGTATTTGGCTAAGGTGCATGTAAACCTCCGACTTCAACGGTACCCTCTCACATGTAGACTAATATAATATTAACTTTTGCAAAATTCTACAACAAATGTTAACGTCTCAGGAACAGGAGTAGAGAAATAAGATTTTTCTTTCAGCATGTCTTGGGAAAATGTGAATGCGTGTGTAATGTCATCTTTGACATTATTATGCAAGCAGAAAGTACACTACATGACCAAAAGTATGACGAGCAGGTGTCCACAAACATCTCATTCCAAAATCATGGGCATTAATATGGAGTCGGTCCCCCCTTTTCTGCTATAACAGCCTCTACTCTTCTGGGAAGGCTTTCCATTACAGTGCCTTGCAAAAATATTCATCCGCCTTGGCGTTTTTCCTATTTTGTTGACTACATTCTGTAATTACATTCTGTAAATAGATTTTTATTTGGATTTCATGTAATGGACATACACAAAATAGTCCAAATTGGTGAAGTGAAATTAAAAATATTACTTGTTTCAAAAAATAAATAAAAAACAGAAAAGTGGTGCGTGCATATGTAGTCAACCCCTTTGCTATGAAGCCCCTAAATAAGATCTGGTGCAACCAATTACCTTCAGAAGTCACAATTAGTTAAATAAAGTCTTCCTGTGTGTAATCTAAGTGTCACATGATCTCAGTGTAATATACACTGCTCAAAAAAATAAAGGGAACACAAACAACACAATGTAACTCCAAGTCAATCACACTTCTGTGAAATCAAACTGTCCACTTAGGAAGCAACACTGATTGACAATAAATGTCACATGCTGTTGTGCAAATGGAATAGACAACAGGTGGAAATTATAGGCAATTAGGAAGACACCCCCAATAAAGGAGTGGTTCTGCAGGTGGTGACCACAGACCACTTCTCAGTTCTGATGCTTCCTGGCTGATGTTTTGGTCACTTTTGAATGCTGGCGGTGCTTTCACTCTAGTGGTAGCATGAGACGGAGTCTACAACCCACACAAGTGGCTCAGGTAGTGCAGCTCATCCAGGATGGAACATCAATGCGAGCTGTGAAAAGAAGGTTTGCTGTGTCTGTCAGTGTAGTGTCCAGAGCATGGAGGCGCTACCAGGAGACAGGCCAGTACATCAGGAGACTTGGAGGAGGCCGTAGGAGGGCAACAACCCAGCAGCAGGACCGATACCTCCGCCTTTGTGCAAGGAAGAGCAGGAGGAGCACTGCCAGAGCCCTGCAAAAGGACCTCCAGCAGGCCACAAATGTGCATGTGTCTCCTCAGACACCATGAGGGTGGTATGAGGGCCCGACGTCCACAGGTCGGGGTTGTGCTTACAGCCCAACACCGTGCAGGACGTTTGGCATATGCCAGAGAACACCAAAATTGGCAAATTCGCCACTGGAACCCTGTGCTCTTAACAGATGAAAGCAGATTCACACTGAGCACTTAACAGACGTGACAGAGTCGAGACACCTTGGAGAACGTTCTGCTGCCTGCAACATCCTCCAGCATGACCGGTTTGGCGTTGGGTCAGTCATGGTGTGGGGTTGCATTTCTTTGGGGGGGCCGCATAGCCCTCCATGTGCTCGCCAGAGGTAGCCTGACTGCCATTAGGTACCGAGATGAGATCCTCAGACCCCTTGTGAGACCATATGCTGGTGCGGTTGGCCCTGGGTTCCTCCTAATGCAAGACATTGCTAGACCTCATGTGGCTGGAGTGTCAGCAGTTCCTGCAAGAGGAAGGCATTGATGCTATGGACTGGCCCGCCCGTTCTCCAGACCTGAATCCAATTGAGCACATCTGGGACATCATGTCTCGCTCCATCCACCAACGCCACGTTGCACCAGACTGTCCAGGAGTTGGCGGATGCTTAAGTCCAGGTCTGGGAGTAGATCCCTCAGGAGACCACCCGCCACCTCATCAGGAGCATGCCCAGGCATTGTAGGGAGGTCATACAGGCATGTGGAGGCCACACACACTACTGAGCCTCATTTTGACTTGTTTTAAGGACATTACATCAAAGTTGGATCAGCCTATAGTGTAGTTTTCCACTTTAACTTTGAGTGTGACTCCAAATCCAGACCTCCATGGGTTGATAAATTTGATTTCCATTGATAGTTTTTGTGTGATTTTGTTGTCAGCACATTCAACTATGTAAAGACAAAAGTATTTAATAAGAATATTTCATTCATTCAGATCTAGGATGTTTTATTTTAGTGTACCCTTTAATTTTTTGAGCAGTAATATATATATATATATATATATATATATATATATATATATATATATATATATATACATATATATATATATATATATATATATATATATATATATATATATATATATATATATATATATATATATATATATATACACACACACACACACACACACACACACACACACACACACACACACACACACACACACACACACACACACACACACACACACACACACATACACACACGTGTTCTGAAAGGCCCCAGAGTCTGCAACACCACCAAGCAAGCGGCACCATGAAGACCAAAATTCTCTCCAAACAGGTCACGGACAAAGTTGTGGAGAGGTACAGATCAGGGTTGGGTTTTAAAAACATCAGACATCCGAAACTTTGAACATCCCACGGAAGACCATTATATCCATTATATAGGACCACTTTAAGCTGTACACTCCACAGAGGTGGGCTTTACGGAAGTGTGGGCAGAAAGAAAATCATCGCTAGCGTCCCACATATCCCAGAGAAGTTAAAACACTCAAGTGTTGCTTTAGCAGTACGAGGTGAACCTCCATCCCAGTCTCAAATCTCTGGGAGACTGAAACAGGTTTCCCTCAAGAATTTCCCTGTATTTAGCGTCATCCATCATTTCTTCAATTCTGACCAGTCCCTGCTGATGAAAAACATCCCCACAGCATGATGCTGCAACCGCTATGCTTCATGCGCCAAATTCAAAACAGAAATCCCATAATTAAAATTCCTCAAACATACAAGTATACTTACAACATTTTAAAGATAAACTTCTTGTAAATCCAGCCAGTGTCCGATTTCAAATAGGCTTTACGCGAAAGCACACCAAACATTTTATGTTAGGTCAGCACCTAGTTACAGAAAACCATACAGCCATTTTCCAGCCAAGGAGAGTGCTCACAAAAATCAGAAATAGCGATTAAATTAAATCACTAACCTTTGATGATCTTCATTAGAGGGCACTCACAGGACTTCATGTTAGTTTCATGTTGTGTTTTGTTCGATAAAGTTAATCTTTATGTCCAAAAACCTCATTTGAAATTGGTATGATATGATCAGAAATGCATTGTCTCAAACAAACATCCCGTGAAAGTGCAGAGAGCCACGTCAAATTACAGGAATACTCATAATAAAGATTGATAAAAGATACAAGTGTTATGCATGGAAATATAGATACACTTCTCCTTAATGCAACCGCTGTGTCAGATTTCAAAAAGGCTTTACGGCGAACGCACACCTTGCGATTATGTTAGGTCAGCGCTAGTCACAGAAAAACATCCAGCCATTTTCCATGGAGAGGTGTCAGAAGTCAGAAATAGCGTTACAAATATTCACTAACCTTTGATGATCTTTATCGGAATGCACTCTCAGGAATCCCAGTTCCACAATAAATGTTTGTTTTGTTTGATAAAGTTCATCATTTATGTCCAAATACCTCCTTTTTGTTAGAGAGTTTAGCCCAGTAACCCAAATGCATAATGCGCGATCACTTGTTTTTATCATAAATCTTCAATTATGTTCTAACCGGAGAATTCCTTTGTCTTTAGAAATGCAAATGGTATGCAGCCACCGCTCACGGGCACATGCGTGATCAGCTAATGGCACTCTGCCAGACCTCTGGATCAAACAGCTCTCTTTCTCTCCCCCTTCACAGCAAAAGCCTGAAACAAGGTTATAAAGAATGTTGACATCTAGTGGAAGACTTAGTAAGTGCAATATGAACGCATAGACACTGTGTATTCGATAGGCAATGACTTTGAAAAACTACAAACTTCAGATTTCCCACTTCCTGGTTGGATTCTTTTCTCAGGTTTTTCATATGAGTTCTGTTATACTCACAGACAGCATTCAAACAGTTTTAGAAACTTCTGAGTGTTTTCTATCCAAATCTACTAAGTATATGCATATTCTAGCTTTTGGGCCTGAGTAGCAGGCAGTTTACTCTGGGCATCTTTTTATCCAAGCTACTCAATACTGCCGCCCAGTCACAAAGAAGGGGAAACATTTAAATGTCTTGGAATGGCCTAGTCAAAGCCCAGACCTCAACCCAATTGGGAATCTGTGGGATGACTTAAAGATTGCAGTACACCAGCAGAACCCATCCAACTGGAAGGAGCTGGAGCAGTTTTGCCTTGAAAAATGGACAAAAAACCCAGGGGCTAGATGTGCCAAGCTGATGGAGACATACACCAAGAAAGAGACTTGCAGTTGTAATTGCTGCAAAAGGTGGCTCTACAAAGTATTGACTTTGGGGTGGTGAATAGTTATGCACACTCAAGTTCAGTTTTTTTTGGTCTTATTTCTTGTTTGTTTCACAATGAAAAATATTTTGCTTCTTCAAAGTGGTAGGCATGATGTGTAAATTAAATGATACAAACCCCCCCAAAAAATAATTTTTAATTCCAGGCAACAAAATAGGAAAAATGCTAAGGGGGTGAATACTTTCACAAGCCACTGTAGATGTTGGAACATCGCTCCCAGCAGCACTCGGAAGCACTGCATCTCAGTGCTAGAGGTATCACTACAGACCCTGGTTTGATTCCAGGCTGTATCACAACCGGCCGTGATTGGGAGTCCCGTAGGGCAGCGCACAATTGGCCCAGCGTCGTCCGGGTTTGGCCGGGGTAGGCCGTCATTGTAAATAGATAGTTAAATAAAAGTTAAATAAATTTAAAACATCGCTGTGGGGACTTGCTTCCATTCAGCCACAACAGCATCGGCGTTCCAATTCAGTCGGCGTTCCAATTCATCCCAAAGGTGTTAAAATGGGGTTTAGGTCAGGGCTCTGTGCAGGCCAGTCAAGTTCTTCTACACCAATCTCAATAAACCATTTCAATTTGGACCTCACTTTGTGCATGGGGGAATTGTCATGCTGAAACAGGAAAGGTCCTTCCCTACACTGTTTCCACAAAGTTGTCTAGAATGTCATTGTATGCTGGAGCATTAAGATGTCCTTTCACTGGAACTAAGAGGCTTAGCCTGAATCATGAAAAACAGCCCCAGACCATTATTCATCCTCCAAACTTTACAGTTGCCACTATGCATTCGGGCAAGTAGCATTCTCCTGGCATCCACCAACCCAGATTTGTCCATCATACTGCAAGGTGGTGAAGGGTGATTCATAGTTAAATAAAAGTTAAATACATTTCCACTGCTCCAGAGTCCAATAGCAGCGAGCTTTACACAACTCCATCCAACTTTTGGCATTGCACATGGTGATCTTAGGCTTGTGTGCGGCTGCTCGGCGATGGAAACTCATTTCATGAAGCTCCCGACGAACAGTTCTTGTGCTGACGTTGCTTCCAGAGGCTGTTTGGAACTTGGTACTGAGTGTTACAACTGAGGACAGACGATTTTAACGCGCTACAGCACTCTGCGGTCCCGCTCTGTGAGCTTGTGTGGCCTAACATTTCACGGCTGAGCCGTTGAAGCTCCTAGACGTTTCCACTTCCCAATAACAGCACTTACAATTGACTGGAACAGCTCAAGCAGGGCAGAAATTTGATGAACTGACTTGTTGGAAAGGTGGCATCCTATAACGGTGCCATGTCACTAAGCTCTTAAGTTAAACATTGGCAGTAGAATGGCCTGTCTATGAAGATTGCATGGCTATGTGAAGAAATGTGTTTCTTAGTTCTCAGCTTTTCATTTCCTTAAAACCAGTCAAACTCATGACATTTGGACATTTTGTACAGGAACAATCTTTCCACTGATCCACAGATCAATGTAAGACTATCTTGAAGTCTAATTTATTTAGTCTTCTAGGCCAGGTCAACAAGTTAAGACAGAAGAGAAGCTGCATGTATCTAACTATAGTTGACAAACAAATGGCCAACCAAATGTTGGAAATTATAAGCAGAAACTTAATTTAAATTATAGTAAATTAATGATAGTAGGATAAATATCTATGGTGGATCGAACTGCGCAGGTAACCTACTTTCTGAAGTGATCTTTTTGAAAATTGAAATATTCTTCTAAGATAAATACACAACACAGAGACAGAGTACGAAGGGTCAAGAGGACGAGAAGTCAATAGACAACGATCAACGGAAATAGTGGTTTTTCTGTAATATGGAATTATTTATCAAATGGGTCATAGACATAGGAGGAATTTGTCTATGCAGTGAGCCTGAAATAGGATACTTGTTATTGGGCCATTGGCTCAGCTGTACTGTAAGGACTTCTAATTGGTCAACCACAGGCTAGGGCTGGATTTTAAAACTAGATCCTGTCCCTTTGATCTGTGGAGATAATCACAGTGGAGAACCACAGTAGAGAATCACTGGAGAGCATCACTGAGGACAGGGTAGAATTGCCATCTACTTCCAAGCATGATTTGTCCTTTTTGAATAAACCTATTATTTTCCTCCCTTGATTTTCTTTGGGGTCTGTGTTATTAAAGAATAACATAAACTGCTAACAACAATCAGATGAAAACATCACACAACACCTATGACATTTTTTATTTCACCTTTATTTCACCAGGTAGGCCAGTTGAGAACAAGTTCTCATTGACAACTGAGACCTGGCTGAGATAAAGCATAGCAGTGCGACAAAAACAAACAACACAGAATTACACATAAATAAACGTATAGTCAAAAACACAATAGAAAAGAAACATAGTAAACTCTATGAACAGTGTGTGCAAATATAGAAGAGTAGGGAGGTAGGCAATAAATAGGCTATAGAGGCGAAATATTTACAATTTAGCATTAATAATGGAGTGATTGATGTGCAGATGATGATGTGCAAGTAGAGATACTGGGGTGAAAAAGATCAAGAGAAGAGCAAGAGGGTAAGTAATGATAGGCTCACCTTGGGGTCATGATAGGGGCTGCACCAAATGTTTGATGTATTATAATAATTGATTGAGTTTGAGTTTATTTTTTACAGGGACAGTGCACATTAACCAACGTTTCAGTAAAGGCGCCGGTTTTAGCCAGCCAGCTAATTTTCAACCTCAGTCCCTGGTTATGCTTTTGTTGTATTAATAGAAGGGGAAGGGCTATAAGACCCCTCCCCCACTACATTTATAGGGTCCTGGACTACAGATTAGCAATATATATATGCATTATAAGGTGTAATATTGTTCCACAGTTCTTTTCTAGTCTCTGCCTCTAAGAAACGGTCTGAGAGATGTGTGAGTTATTGCAGTCAAAATAGGGTGTCTGTGAGAAAGCACCTGAAGGATAAAGGAGATTCATAGACATAGAACCCTGCAGGGGAGTGTAAGAGGTAAGAGACTAGTCAGACATACCACTATAAAGCCACACGGAAGTGGAAAATTACTGCTAAGCCCTTAGAAAACTCTGGAACTATTGTTCTCTCCTGCAAGTTTGTAAAACTGTTATTGTTCACTGTCTTTTTTACTGTTGTTTTACTTACCTATTGTTCACATAATACATTTTTGCACTGTTGGTTAGAGCCTGGAAGTAAGCATTTCACTGTAAGGTCTACACCTGTTGAATTCGGAGCACGTGACAAATAAACTTTGATTTGATATGCATGGGCTTGGTCTCATGTGAAGAAGGTTTTGAAGTAGGCAGTTACATCACTAGGGGTTGACTAAAAGCAAATTTTCCTATTTTGCAGAACTCAGGAGAGAAATCATTTGTATGTTTGATCCTTGACTTCTGTCTACGGCTTTATTTAGATTCAAATGTATATGATTTATAAGTGCACATTGAAAATTCATTATTAAATAGAAGCCCAAGAAAATAAGCCCAACAGTAATAATATGGGGATGAGTTAGTAGGGTGTGTTATTTACACATTGGATGTGTACAGGTACAATGATGGGTAAGCTGCTCTGACAGCTGATGCATAAAATTAGAGAGGGAGATAAACTTCAGAGATTTTTGCAATTCGTTCCAGGAAGGAAAAGTAAGTGTTGGCTTTGGGGATGACCAGTGCAATGTACCTTCTGGAGCGCGTGCTATGGGTGGGTGTTGCTATGGTGACCAGTGAGCTGAGATAAGGCAGGACTTTACCTAGCAAAGACTTGTAGATGACCTGGAGCCAGTGGGTTTGGCGACAGATATCTATAGTGAGGGCCAGCCAACGAGAGCATACAGGCCGCAGTGGTGGGTAGTATATGGGGCTTTGGTGACAAAACGGATAGCTACATAGACTACATCCAGTTTGCTGAGTAGAGTGTTGGGGGCTATTTTGTAAATGACATCGCCAAAGTCAAGGATAGGTAGGATAGTCAGTTTTACGAGGGTATTTTTTTATCTTATTTTTTTTATTTTTTTTTAACCTTTATTTTACTAGGCAAGTCAGTTAAGAACAAATTCTTATTTTCAATGACGGCCTAGGAACAGTGGGTTAACTGCCTGTTCAGGGGCAGAATGACAGATTTGTACCTTGTCAGCTCGGGGATTTGAACTTGCAAACTTCCGGATACTAGTCCAACGCTCTAACCGCTAGGCTACCCTGCCCCATGTTTGGCAGCACGACTGACGGAGGCTTTGTTGCGAAATAGGAAGCTGATTTCTAATTTTGGATTGGAGATGCTTAATGTGATTCTGGAAGGAGAGTTTACAGTCTAACCAGACACCTAGGTATTTGTTGTTGTCCACATATTTGAGGTCAGAACCGTCCAGAGTAGTGATGCTGGTCAGGCGGGAGGGTGCGGGCAGCAATTGGTTGAAGAGCATACATTTAGTTTCACTAGCATTTAAAAGCAGTTGGAGGCCACGGAAGGAGTGTTGTATTTCGTTGAAGCTCGTTTGGAGGTTTGCTAGCACAGTGTCCAAAAGGCCTGATGTAGACAGAATGGTGTCGTCTGCGTAGAGGTGGATCAGAGAATCACCAGCAGCAAGAGCGGCATCATTGATACAGTTGAAGTCAGGAGTGTACATACACCGTAGCCAAATGCATTTAAACACCGTTTTCAAAATTCCTGACATTTAATCCTAGTAAAATTTCCCTGTCTTAGGTCAGTTAGGATTAACATTTTAAGAATGTGAAATGTCAGAATAATAGTAGAGAGAATGATTTATTTCAGCTTTTATTTATTTCATAACATTCCCAGTGGGTCAGAAGTTTACATCCACACAATTAGTATTTGGTTGCATTGCCTTTAAATGGTTTAACTTTGGTCAAACGTTTCCGGTAGCATTCCACAACCTTCCCACAATAAGGTGAATATTGGCCCATTCCTCCTGACAGAGCTGGTGTAACTGAGTCAGGTTTACAGGCCTCCTTGCTCGCGCACGCTTTTTCACTTCTGCCCCCAAAAAATATATGAGTTCGAGGTCAGGGCTTTGTGATGGCCACTCCAATAACTTGACTTTGTTGTCCTTAAGCCATTTTGCCACAACTCTAGAAGTATGCTTGGGGTCATTGTCCATTTGGAAGACCCATTTGCGACCAAGCTTTAACTTCCTGACTGATGTCTTGAGATGTTGCTTCAATATATCCACATAATTTTCCGTCCTCATGATGCCATCTCTTTTGTGAAGTGCACCAGTCCCTCCTGCAGCAAAGCCCCCCCACAACATGATGCTGCCACCGCCGTGCTTCACGGTTGGGATGGTGTTCTTGAGCTTGCATGCCTCCCCCTTTTTCCTCCAAACATAATGATGGTCATTATGGCCAAATAGTTATATTTTGTTTCATCATACCAGACGACATTTCTCCAAAAAGTACAATCTTTGTCCCCATGTGCTGTTGCAAACCGTAGTCAAACTTTTTTTATGGCGGTTTTGGAGCAGTGGCTTCTGCCTTGCTGAGAGGACTTTCAGGTTATGTCGATGTAGGACTTGTTTTACTGTGGATATAGATACTTTTGTACCAGTTTCCTCCAGCATTTTCACAAGGTCCTTTGCTGTTGTTCTGGGATTGATTTGCACTTTTCACACCAAAGTACGTTCATCTATAGGAGACAGAATGAGTCTCCTTCCTAAGCAGTATGACGGCTGCGTGGTCACATAGTGTTTATACTTATGTACTATTATTTGTACAGATGAACGTGGTATCTTCAGGCGTTTGGAAATTGTCCCAAGGACGAACCAGACTTGTGGAGGTCGACAATTTATTTTCTGAGGTTTTGGCTGATTTATTTTGATTTCCCCATGATGTCAAGCAAGCAAAGAAGGACTGAGTTTGAAGGTAGGCCTTGAAATACATCCACAGGTCCTTCTGTAGCTCAGTTGGTAGAGCATGGCGCTTGTAACGCCAGGGTAGTGGGTTCGATCCCCGGGACCACCCATACGTAGAATGTATGCACACATGACTGTAAGTCGCTTTGGATAAAAGCGTCTGCTAAATGGCATATATTATTATATTATTATTATTATATTACCTCCAATTGACTCAGATGATGTCAATTAGCCCATCAGAAGTCTTCTAAAGCCATGACATAATTTTCTGGAATTTTCCAAGCTGTTTAACTTCTTGGCGCACCCATCCCGCTAGCGGGATCATTTTCCTCAACATCCGCTGAATTGCAGAGCGCCAACTTCATTTTAAATTACAAAAAATATTTGATTTTCATGAAATCACAAGTGAAATATAGCAAAACACAGCTTAGCTTGTTGTTAATCCACCTGGCGTGTCAGATTTCAAAAAAGCTTTACAGCTAAAGCAAACCAAGCGTTTATGTAAGAACATCTCTCTCAGCAGACAAAACATTACAAACAGCAAGCAGCAAAGTAGATTTATCACGAAAGTCAGAAAAGCAATCAAATTAATCGCTTACCTTTGATGACCTTTGGATTTTTGCACTCACGAGACTCCCAGTTACACAATAAATGTTCCTTTTGTTCCATAAAGATTATTTTTAGATCCAAAATACCTCCATTTGGTTGGCGCGTTATGTTCAGTAATCCACAGGGTCGAGCGGTCACGACATTGCCGGGTGTCTGACCTCCCTATAGGCCGTCTCATCGTTGTCAGTGATCAGGCCTACCACCCGGCCTACCACTGTTGTGTCACCAGCAAACTTAATGGTGTCGGACTCGTGCTTGGCCAAGCAGTCGTGGGTGAAGAGGGAGTACAGGAGGGGACTAAGCACACACCCCTGAGGGGCCCCGTGTTAAGGATCAGTGTGGCAGATATGATGCCGCCTACCCTTACCACCTGGGGGCGGTCCGTCAGGAAGTCCAGGATCCAGTTGCAGAGGGAGGGGGTTCAGTGCCAGGGTCCTTAGCTTAGTGATGAGCTTTGTGGGTGCAATAGGTTGAAAACAAAGTCACTATAAACAGACACCCCTTATTATTTGTAACTAATTTGCTTATGCATTTGTCTTCATCTAAATTGTATATACCACATGCTTTAGCATTATGCTTTGTCCATGCTTTAGTCATTATGCTTTAAAACAGAACCAGTGTAGTGGGATTCAATCTTAGTCCTGTATTGACACTTTTCATGTTTGATGGTTCGTCTGAGGGCATAGTGGGATATGTTATAAGCGTCTGGATTAGTGTCCCCATCCTTGAAAGGTGCAGCTCTGTTGCGTGTAATCCGTGGCTTCTGGTTGGGATATGTACGTACGGTCACTGTGGGAACGACATCGTTGATGCACTTTTTGATGAAGCCGATGACTGAGGTGGTATACTCCTCAATGCCATTGGATGAATCCTGGAACATATTTGAATCTGTGCCCGCAAAACAGTCCTGTAGCGTAGTATCCGCGTCATCTGACGAGTCCCTGGTACCTCCTGCTTTAGTTTTTGCTTGTAAGCAGGAATCAGGAGGATAGAATTATGGTCAGATTTGTATGCGTCTCTGTGTGTAGAGTAAAGGTGGTCTAACATTTTTTTTTTATCTCTGGTTACACATGTAACATGCTGGTAGAAATGAGGTAAAACTGATTTAAGTTCCCCTGCCTTAAAGTCCTCGGCCACTAGGAGCGCCGCTTCTGGATAAGCATTTTCTTGTTTGCTTATGGCTTTTATACAGCTGGTTGAGTGTGGTCTTAGTGCCAGCATCGGTTTGTGGTGGTAAATAAACGCCTACGAAAAATATAGATGAAAACTCTCTTGGTAGATAGTGTGGAAAACACTTGGTAGACCAGCTGTTATTGACAAATAGTTTCACACCCACCCCTCGTCCTACCAGACACAACTGTTTCGTCTTGCCGATGCACAGAAAACCCAGCCAAAATAATATTATCCGTTCGTCGTTCAGCCACGACTCGTGAAACATAAAATATTACATTTTTATGTTCCGTTGGTAGGATAGTCTCACGCGGAGATCATCCAGTTTATTTTCCAGTGATTGCACGTTGGCCAATAGAATGGATGGTAGAGGCGGGTTACCCACTCGCAAACAAATGCTCACAAGGCCCCCTGAATTTCCTTCTTTTCTTCACACCAATGACTAAGATTTGGTCCTGGTCTCGGAGAGGCAGTATATCCGTTGCGTCGGACTTAAAATAAAAAAATCTTCATCCAGTTCGAAGTGAGTAATCGCTGTTCTGATTTCCAGAAGATCTTTTCAATCATAAGAGACGGTGGCAGCAACATTATGTACAAAATAAGTTAAATAATGCGGGGGGAAAAGCAATAAAAAAATATATATAATTGTGTTTTATGCTTATTGCAGACTAGGCAGCTAGTATTACAGTGGTACCCCAACGCCGTGTGGGACAAACTGAGCATTCATTTTCAATAATCAATGTTCATTGATACTAATAAACAAGAGTGTCTGCTCTGCGTGCATTTTGAGTAGTTGAGACAAAAAGGGTAGAAAAGTTCATTTTACTGTACTAGAGGAGAAGTTGACTGATATGGCTGATTCTGTTGGACCAAACCTCAAATGCAACTAGCGAGTTGAAACCGCTTTGTCAGAAGGGAAGATTTGACCTCTCAATGTTGTTGGCGTGAGAGGAAGGGGAGGGGCTTGGTGTGGTGTGTAAACCATAGAGGAAGGTGCAAAGCGAGAGGTTTCACTCTTGATAAAATCTGTCCAAAATAAGGCCAAAGCTTTTCTATGGACTTATTTTTGTCCTTAAGCTTGTCGCCTGCCTTCCTACCTTTAAAACGACTCCCATTGTTACGACGGAGACGTGAGCATCTCGTCATTATATACAGATCTCTGGTGTAAATGGGAAGATGCACAGCACAGAAGGAGCGAACGAGACCAAAAAGACAACATGAGAACAAGCGGACAAACGTTCATAAAAGTGAAAAATTACAAAACCTTGATTCTTGGTACAGGCGTTTCGAATATCACGCAAAAACATACATTTAAATGAATCCAATTAATTTGATATATCGCCCAGTCCTAGCGTCAACTCAAAAACAGAATAATAATGGGACACTGATGTGCATGTAAATGTGGTCAGTGAGATTCCACCTTGCATACCTCGATCTCTCAGCACCAGCGGTTTCTTCCCCCCCTGATGCCTGGCTTGGGGTGCAGTGGGGGCGAGAGGTCCAGGCACCCCAGGGGGGATGAAGGCCCCAGCAGTGATGGGGTTTCTGTTAGGGAGGTCCATGGGCACACCTCTCCCTCCTCCTCCACCACCACCACCACCAGATGGCTTGATGTGGTCATACCTACAACACAGTCCAAACACACACAATGATAATAAACACACATTTACTGAACACTATAGATGAGCATAAAACTCATACAGTAACTGTACATTCCAGCCCATCAGTGTGGTCAGTATATTGGATCTTACCTGCAGCGGTCTCCGTAGGCACACACACCTCTCTGGTAGAACTTACAGATGGTTGAAGGTTTACTGGTGGTCAGGTCATGAGAGAACATGCACCTATTCCCCTCTCGGCAGACACCATGGAGAAAATACCTGCATAGCAACACACACAAAAACAGCAGAATAAGCAAGCTAGCTAGTGTGGATTAGAGGTCGACCGTTTATGATTTTTCAACGCCGATACCGATTATTGGAAGACCAAAAAAGACGATAAAAATACAAAATTAAATTATTTTTATTATTATTATTTTTAAATCGGCCGATTTAATTGGTATTTATTTGTAATAATGAAAATTACAACAATACTGAATGAACACTTATTTTAACTTAATATATCAATAAAATCAATTTAGACTCAAATAAATAATGAAACATGTTCAATTTGGTTTAAATAATGCAAAAACAAAGTGTTAAGCAATATGTGCCATGTAAAAAAGCTAACGTTTAAGTTCCTTGCTCAGAACATGAGAACATATGACAGCTGGTGGTTCATTTTAACATGAGACTTCAATATTCCCAGGTAAGAAGTTTGTAGTTATTATAGGAATTATAGAACTATTTCCCTCTATACCATTTTCATTTCATTAACCTTTGACTATTGGATGTTCTTATAGGCACTTTAGTATTGCCAGTGTAACAGTATAGCTTCCGTCCCTCTCCTCGCTCCTCCCTGGGCTCGAACCAGGGACACAACGACAACAGCCACCATCGAAGCAGCGTTACACATGCAGAGCAAGGGGTACAACCACTCCAAGTCTCAGAGCGAGTGACGTTTGAAAAGCAATTAGCGCGCACCCCGCTAACTAGCTAGCCATTTCACATAGGTTACACCAGCCTCATCTTGGGAGTTGATAGGCTTGAAGTCATAAACAGCGCAATGCTTGACACACAACGAAGAGCTGCTGACAAAACGCAACAAAGTGCTGTTTGAATGAATGTTTACGAGCCTGCTGCTGCCTACCACCGCTCAGTCAGATTATATGCAACGCAGGACACGCTAGATAAACTAGTAATATCAACCATGTGTAGTTAACTAGTGATTATGATTGGTAGATTTAAAAAAAATAAGATAAGTTAATGCTAGCTAGCAACTTACCTTGGCTTACTGCATTCGCGTAACAGGCAGTCTCCTTGGAGTGCAACGAGAGGCAGGTGG
Source organism: Oncorhynchus gorbuscha (assembly GCF_021184085.1). NCBI lineage: Eukaryota > Metazoa > Chordata > Actinopteri > Salmoniformes > Salmonidae > Oncorhynchus > Oncorhynchus gorbuscha. The sequence goes on from NC_060190.1 coordinate 83,315,691, forward strand.
TTATAGCGTTGGACTAGTTAACTGTAAGGTTGCAAGATTGGACACCCCGAGCTGACAAGGTGAAAATCTGGCGTTCTGCCCCTGAACGAGGCAGTTAACCCACCATTCCTAGGCCGTCATTGAAAATAAGAATGTGTTCTTAACGGACTTTCCTAGTTAAATAAAAAGGTATACAAATAATAATAAAAAATTATATATATATATAATTTTTTTATTTATTTATTTTTTATTTTTTAAATCGGCAAATTGGCACCCAAAAATACCGATTTCCGACTTATGAAAACCTGAAATCGGCCCCAATTAATCGGCGTCAAAAGTGTGGACACGCCTACTCATCCAAGGTTTTTCTTTATTTTTACTATTTTCTACATTGTAGAATAATAGTGAAGACATCAAAACTATGAAATAACACAAATGGAATAATGTAGTAACCAAAAAAAAGTGTTAAACAAATCAAATATGATTTATATGAGATTCTTCAAAGTAGCCACTCTTTGCCTTGATGACAGCTTTGCACACTCTTACAATTCTTTCAACCAGCTTCACCTGGAATGCTTTTCCAACAGTCTTGAAGAAGTTCCCACATATGCTGAGCACTTGGCTGCTTTTCCTTTGCTCTCTGCAGTCCAACTCATTCCAAACCATCTCAATTGGGTTGAGGTCTGGTGATTGTGGAGGCCAGGTCATCTGATGCACTACTCCATCACGCTCCTTGATGAAATAGCTTACACAGCCTGGAGGTGTGTTTTGGGTCATTGTCCTGTTAAAAAAATATATAAATATAGTCCCACTAAAAGCAAACCAAATGAGTTGTCGTATCGCTGCAGAATGCTGTGGTTGCCATGCTTGTTAAGTGTGCCTTGAAATCTAAATAAATCAGTGTCACCAGCAAAGCACCCCCACACCATCTCACCTCCTCCTCCATGCTTCACGATGGGAACAACACATGTGGAGATCATCCGTTCACCTACTCGGTGTCTCACAAAGACACAGCGGTTGGAACCAAAAATCTCAAATTTGGACTAATCAGACCAAAGACAGATTTTCCACAGGTCTAAATGTCCATTGCTCGTGTTTCCTGGCCTAAGCAAGTCTCTTCTTATTGGTGTCCTTTAGTAGAGGTTTCTTTGCAGCAATTTGACCAATAATGCCTGATTCACACAATCTCCTCTGAACAGTTTCTGTTGAGAGGTCTGTTACTTGAACTCTGTGAAGCATTTATTTGGGGCTGCAATCTGAGGTGCAGTTAACTAATGAACCTATCCTCTGCAGCAGAGATAACTCTGGGTCTTCCTTTCCTGTGGTGGTCCTCATGAGAGCCAGTTTCATCATAGTGCTTGATGGTTTTTGTGACTGCACTTAAAGAATATTTCAAAGTTCTTGAAATGTTCCAGATTGACTGACCTTCATGTCTTAAAGTAATGATGGCCTGACCTTCATGTCTTAAAGTAATGATGGCCTGACCTTCATATCTTAAAGTAATGATGGCCTGACCTTCATATCTTAAAGTAATGATGGACTGACCTTCATGTCTTAAAGTAATGATGGACTGTCATTTCTCTTTTCTTATTTCAGCTGTTTTTGCCATAATATGGACTCAGTCATTAACCAAATAGGGTTATCTTCTGTATACCACCCCTACCTTGTCACAACACAACTGTTTGGCTCAAATGCATTAAGAAAATAAATTCCACAAATGAACTTAACATATCAAATTTTATTGGTCACATACACATGGCTAGCAGATGTTATTGCGGTTGTAGCGAAATGCTTGTGCTTCTAGTTCCGACTGTGCAGAAATATCTAACAAGTAATCTAGCAATTTCACAACATATACCCAATACACACAAATCTAAGCAAAGAATGGAATTAAGAATATATAAATATATGGACGATCAATGTCAGAGCGGCATAGACTAAGACACAGTAGAATAGAGACAGTATATTCTATATATAATATATATAATACAGTATATAGTACAATAGAATATGAGATGAGTAATGCATGATACGTTTTTTTTTACACCTTTATTTAACTAGGTAGGTCAGTTAAGATCAAATTCTTATTTACAATGATGGCCTACCACAGCCGACACTGGGCCAATTGGGACTCCCAATCACGGCCGGATGTGATGCAGCCTGGATTCGAACCAGGGACTGTAGTGACAGTATGGAGATATTATTAAAGTGACTAGTGTTCAATTTATTAAAGTGGCCAATGATTTCAAGTCTGTATATGAGAAGCAGCCTCTCTGTGTTAGTGGTGGCTATTTAACAGTCTGATGGCCTTGAGACAGCTGTTTCCCTGTCTCTCAGTCCCAGCTTTGATGCACCTTTACTGACCTCGCCTTCTGGATGGTAGCAGGGTGAACAGGCAGTATCTTGGGTGGTTGTTGTCCTTGATGACCTTTTTGGCCTTCCTGTGACATCGGGTACTGTAGGTGTCCTGGAGGGCAGGTAGTTTGCCCCCGGTGATGCGTTGTGCAGACCGCACCAACCTCAGGAGAACCCTGCAGTTGAGGGCTGTGCAGTTGCCGTACCAGGCGGTGATACAGCCTGACAGGATACTCTCAATTGTGCATCTGTAAAAGTTAGTGAGGGTTTTAGGTGACAAGCCAAATTTCTTCAGCCTCCTGAGGTTGAAGAGGCGCTGTTGCGCCTTCACCACACTGTCTGTGTGGGTGGACCATTTCAGTTGGTCTGTGATGTGTATGCAGAGGAACTTGAAGCTTTCCACCTTCTCCACTGCTGTCCCGTCGATGTGGATAGGGGGGTGCTCCCTCTGCTGTTTCCTGAAGTCCACGATCATCTCCTTTGTTGATGTTAAGTGAGAGGTTGTTTTCCTGACACCACACTCTGAGAGCCCTCACCTCCTCCCTGTAGGCAGTCTCGTCGTTGCTGGTAATCAAGCCTACCACTTTTGTGTTATCTGCAAACTTGATGATTGAGTTGGAGGCATGCTTAGCCACGCAGTCATGGGTGAACAGGGAGTACAGTTGGGGGCTGAATACACACTTTTATGGGACCCCAGTGTTGAGGATCAACGAAGTGGAGATGTTGTTTCCTACCTTCACCACCTGGGGTGGTGATGATCCTTGACTAGTTTCTCAAAACACTTCATGATGACAGAAGTGAGTGCTACGGGGCAATAGTCATTTATTTCAGTTACCTTTGCATTCTTAGGTACAGGAACAATGGTAGCCATCTTGAAGCATGTGAGGACAGCAGACTGGCATAGGGAGAGATTTAATATGGCAGTAAACACACCAGCCAGCTGGTCTGCACATGCTCTGAGAACGTGGCTAGGGATGCCTTCTGGGCCGGCAGCCTTGCGAGAGTTAACATGTTTAAATGTCTTACATCGGCCACAGAGAAGGAAAGCCCACAGTCCTTGGTGTTATCCTCAAAGCGGGCAAAGAATGTGTTTAGCCTGCCCGGAAGCAAGCTGTCGGTGTCCGGGACGTGGCTGGTTTTCCTTTTGTAGTCCGTGATTGTCTGTAGACCCTGCCACATACTTCTCGTGTCTAAGCCGTTGAATTGCGACTCCACTTAGTCTCTATACTCACAAGGCATACATGTTAATTGAAATGCATTCCAGGTGACTACCTCATGAAGCTGGTTGAGAGAATGCCAAGCGTGTGCAAAGCTGTCATCAAGGCAAAGGGTGGCTACTTTGAAGAATCTCAAATATAAAACATTTTGATTTATTTAACACTTTTTTGTTATTACATGATTCCATGTGTTATTTCGTAGTTTTGATGTCTTCACTATTATTCTACAATGTGGAAAATAGTCATAAATAAATAGAAACCCCACACACACACTTTGAAATTGTGGTGCCAGTGTAGGCCAGTGACAACAAAAAAATCCTAATTTAAAAAAAAATTGAATTCAAGCTGTAACAACAAAAAGTGGAATAACTCAAGGGGTGTGAATACTTTCTGAAGGCACTGTTTAGTCTAGTGAGTGTGCGTAGGATTAGTGTAAGACAAATCAGTGCAGATAGTTTGAGTACCATTAATTGACTAATTAGCAGTCCAGCTATTTAGCAGTCTTATGGCTTGGGGGGTATAAGCTGTCACGGAGCCTGTTGGTCCAAGAGCCGATACTCCGGTACCGTTCGCCAGATGGAAGCAGAGTGAACAGTTGATGGGTGGCTGGAGTCTTTGGGAATTTTTCGGGCCTTCCTCTGATGCCGCCTGATATAAAGTTCCTGGACGGCAGGGAGCTCGGCACCAGTGATGTACTGGGCTGTCCGCACCACCATCTGTAGCTCTTAGTTTTTTATTTGTTTTTCCCTTTATTTAACTAGGCTAGTCAGTTAAGAACACATTCTTATTTTCAATGGCGGGCTAGGAGCAGTGGGTGAACTGCCTTGTTCAGGGCCATAATGACAGATTTTGACCTTGTCAGCTCGGGGATTCGATCTTGCAACCTTCTGGTTACTAGTCCAGCGCTCTAACCACTAGGCTATCTGCCTCTCTTTGCGGTCAAG